>NC_133619.1:387070907-387343407 GCF_048593235.1 Sminthopsis crassicaudata | reverse complement strand
CATAGGTCCTCAGCCTCTCAGCCTTTCAATTGTACTAGACTGCCTTAAAATCTCTTACATCTGCTCTACGTCTAAGATTTTATGATTTTAGATCTTTATCTAAATCCTATCAGATAACAGGATATTGCTATTCCAAGAAAGCCTCATTACTCCAAAGAGTTTTTCTACTCTTCTTTTGGATCAGTCTTCAATCTTACTAAATAAAGTAAGTGTATTTCTTCCAAAGGGTACTATTTTAAAGTAGAAAACAGTCATTTGAATATGTGAGCTTCAACAAAATTTTTAAAAACTAGTCTGAACTTCATGGTCACAAAAAGCACAAAACTTCAGATTTGGAAAGAACTTCATAGACCCTCTACTCCAGCCTAAACTCCCTTATGAGGGCTATCACATAACAAGTGTCATTTTAGTTTTTGTTTTTAAGACTTCTAGGGAAGCATGGATACTAGATACTAGAGGGGACAAATACAAAAAGTTGTTTCTGTCTTTTAGCACTCCTATAGCATCATGAAACCGTATTGTATATAAACAAGAACATTGGAGAGAATCTAGATATCATTCTTTACCACTTGGCTACCATTACTATCTAAATACTACTCAAGCAATTCACTTCTCTTCAAGTTTTAGCTTCCTTATCTTTAGTATAGTTCTATATGATTTTTAAGGACATTTCCTGAGCTAGCAGTCACTAAACCTACATGTTATATGTATTCAATCACATGGAGAAATCATTTTGAGGATGCAAAAACTGACCACATGTGCATATGCACACTTTCACACACGTGCATACACACACACATACACACACACATACACACACACACACACACTTCATTTCACATTGCTCAGAGGAGGTGACAATTTCTGGTTACTAAGCACCCCACATTTAAACCTGCAACTCTTTGGTAAAGGAATGATTTATTTCACATTCTTTTCTTAATATTCAGGACTCAGAAGTACTTCTTTTCTTTTGACTCTGTGGGGTATCTCAGGTCTACTATAGACTCTCAACAAAGAAGAATGATATCATTAAGTAAGAAAAGTTATAAATCTCTCATCACTTGATCCTCCTTCTATCCTTACGTGAAATGCATTTTCACACATGAAAACCGCTTTCAAAAGGAGTCATTTCAAGTAGATCTAGATAGGATAACTCATGGAAGGCTATTATGAGGGAGTAGCTAGGATAATAATAATAATAATACTATAGGTCACTCACGCAATAAAGGAATGATTGGAGTGAGTCCTAGGGGAGAAAGAGTGTGTTTTATGCTATCACTACTACAGTTCTTGGTGGCTGCTAGGATGTGGGCCCTGCAGGGGTAGTGGATCACTAAGACAAAGCTACTTCCCCAAAAAGAAATTCAGAAAAGCTATACAATGAAACAAGAGCTAGAGGTTGACCCTATTGCCTTGATTGAAATGACCTAGTCAAAGAAGGACATAGAAAGTGGGACCTTATTATCACTTCTATATAAATTTAAAGGCTAAAGGAATTTGTAAAGCTTTGCTTAGAAACTGGACCACACATTTTACTTTGTCGTCCTAATAAAATGGCATCAAGCAAGTGAGTTTGGCTTCTTCTTGTCTCCATAGTGTGATGGCTGAGATACAAGGGCATAGTTCTGCTTCTATAAGTGCAAAGGGCATTCAGTTTTTGCTAATTCTTTGTCCCAGTAGGCACAGATATAGAAATATGACAAGATGCTGAATCTGGGACACAGAGAGGAGTCCAAAGGTTTTCTAAGCATAATATTTTATTACTTTCTTTCTCTCCTCCTTTATACAGAAAGGCCACTCTTAGACTGTACTTTTTGGAAATAGGAAGCCTGTAAAAAAGAAAACATCTCTGAAAAATCAAACAATTCTAATTTCAACAGATGATTGTGCAATTGGGCCTGAGAACTGCCTTTGTGAGCCACATCCAAAGGAATGCCTGCAGACAACAAAGTTGAGAAATCGGATAGTCAAGAACACCAACATTGCCAGATTCTAAGGGAACATCTGTTTCTATGTTCTTTGAGCTGCTAGAGACATGATCACCTCACTGTAGATTACATAGTCCTCTAAACTAGCATTCAAATCCTTATCAAGAATAACACAAGACCCAAGACTAAACATTTCATGCAGTAGACAATGAAAAATATAGAGCTTTTCAGAATTGAGGAATCAAGAAAAATTTTTACACATGGTTCTATCTCTTCCCTTCTTACAACTACTTTTTGCACCCTTCCCATCAAATCTTAATATGTCTTCTAAATCATAGAATTTCTATCCTTCTATCATGATTGCTACCTTAAATTTGCACTTTTCTCACCCATTCTCTTCTCCAGCAACACCACCATAAAACAAGAAAAAAGAAAAGAACCAGATAATTTGCCTCATCATGGAACTTTCAAAAGAAGTTAGATAACCATGTTTAGGAGATTTGCAAACAGGGAACAGAAACTTCTTTTTTAACTTTTGAATTGGAACCCCATGACCCTAGATTTTGCAAGTCCTGAAGGAAACTGGGTTCATGCCCATATGTGCAGACACAGAGTCTTGTGATAGATTACCCTACAGACCATACAGTTAACTCCTAAATTACAGAAGAAACCAAGTCTATCAATAAAGTGCAGAACAGTACTTGGAGAAAACTGAAGTCAGAAGATCAGTTCATTTTGCTGTTTTTTCCATAGTTCTATCCCAGCTCCTCTGATAATATCCTCTTGATATCTGTGAGGAATACTTCTATGAATAGGGGTCCTATTTGGTATATCAGTACAACAATCTAACTAGAATGGTGAGGAGGGGTGATGTTATTATACATATTTTTTTCTTAATGCTTTCTTAATGAATTTTATTTTTAATACCCCAATCACTTTCCAAGAGTCCACCTCCACAACAACAGCCAATCAGCAAAACCTCCAGAGAGAACAATTCATTGACAAATCACAGGACCCTCCTCACCCATAGTCCATCATTTCTTTGTAATTTACTTTTCAAAGTTCATCATATATAAACTCTGCAAAACAGATGGGCTGACCTTTTCTCTCCTCCTCACAAACAACCTTCTACTTCTTGTCTCCATACCTTTGCCTCATCCCTCCTCCATGTTTGGAATATATTTTTTCCTCATCTCTGCCTCATAGAGTATCACTTCCTTCAATGCCCTATTCAAGCACCATGATGCCTTGAGAAAATCTAAAGTGTCAGTAACTTCCCTTCTCGAACTGCTTTATATTTAATGAATGACTTTGTACTTATTTGCATTTTTTCTCTTTATAATTATTCTGGAACTCATCTTTGATTCCAAGACACTGTAGCATGAACAACAGTCACATTTTGGCAGATGGGCTAAATCAAGTTGAGGGTAACCAACAGGACTTCAACCCATTGGTGAGTCTACTCCAATTATGTGACTTCTTCCAGCATAACAGGTGGATGAAAAACAATTTGTTCAAACAGCCATGAAACAAGTAGTCAGACACAGAAACCACAAAGGTCATCCACTGGGTCATGGACCTGCTCTAGTCATTTTAACTTTTATCTTGCCACTGGACTTCAACAAGTCTGGAAAAGAGAGTGAGATTTAAGATTTTGTGCAACTCTGCCTCACTTAAATCCTATCCATGCACAAATCAAAACATCATCCTATAATTAGTCACTGGTCCTCTTCCAAAATAAAGGACAAACAACAATTTATCCTGTATATACAGAATCTTTACTTTGTACCCCTCCCCCCGTTACAATATGCACTCCCTCTAGTAGTAATTGTTTCATTCTATTTGTTATCCCTAGCACAGGTCCTGGCACAATAGCTAGTCACCTATTAATTGATTCATTATGGTGAGTTATCCCCTTCATGTATATTTCTTGAAGAGTGTCAGTCTGAAATAACTCAAATGGGGAATATTTTTTGTTTTGTCTGACACAGGAGAAAAGAACCAAAATGGTAGAGAACTTTTCAACATTTCTTTATTTATTAAATTTTTACTTTTTGTAGTCTAGAACTTGAGGTCAATCTAAAGAAAGAGATAAAATGAAAGAGTCACACAACAATCTATATTACACTCTGTTGGAATTCCAGAGTCCTAATTTCAATGATAACATAGAAACTGCTGCATCCTATCAATTCTGTTTAGGGGAGTTTTCAACTAGCATTTTCTATGTATTATGAATACATATGAGAAAGTTTTCCCAAAATGTATTTATCATGATAGGATCAAAGATTACATTTCTTATCCCAGATTCTTTTCCTCACAAATGGTTTCTGTTTGCCAGTCTTCAGAAAAACTCCATTGTTTGGTAGCATTTAGACATGTTCAGGATAGAGGGTGGGGTACAGTGAGGAAAAAATGGAATTAATTCTTCTTTAGAAGGCTTTAATTTACTTTTCCTGCTTTGGAACAACTTTAAAAGTATTCAGGAATTCTTTAAAAATTTTTTTTTCTCTTTTCTCCTATTTCTGTTTCTATTATGTTATTTCTTTAGAAGCTGAGTAAGACAGTTTGGGTAAGAAAAAGGAAGAGGTAAGGACATAAAGAAGTCTCAAGCATATCTTCTCCATATATGATTTCTAATATACCTCTCTTTCATTATCTGCAGTTTCAGTTCCATAATTGTCTCCTTGACATTAGCCTTTGAGCATGCAGTGATCAACCCAAACTCAACACATCTAAAACTAAACTCTTCATCTCTTTCTTAAAATCATGTTCACATATAAATTTCCATAATCAATAACATCATTCTTCAAATCATTGTCACCTACCTGCCTTAAGATTTCTCCTTGTTCTCTTTTATTCTCTCTCCATATCTATTATATCTCTAAATTCTTCTCTGATTCCCAGACCTTCTGAAATGAAAATAACCCTTCATTGACAGACTAAGCCATTATAGAAAATCAAAGAAACCTGGGCAAAGTAAAATGAGTGAGGCAGAAACAATGGGTAAAAATCTTTAAAAAAATAATTCTCTATCTTGGACATTTCCATTTATCCCTACTTTCCCTTTCCATGCCCTAAATCCACTATTCATTACTTTGTTTTAGTAAAAATAATTTATAATGACCCCCCAAAATCATTACATTGACTCTTCCTTGCCATTTCTACCACCAGCACCCCAACATGTTGCACCCAAACTATTGCATTAGTTTCTTAATTAGTTCCAAAACAATCCTAAAATCATGCTTTACAAATCATTCTCTCAGTTAGAAATCTTGAATTGTTTCCCACTGCCTATATAACATCCATATTCTGTAGTATAACTCTTGAGACAATCACAACCTACATTTCCAATCTTTTCTCCCTTCCTCTTCCTCCCAAAAGCATTTTGCTTTTGCCTTTCCCAAAAAAAAGCACCCCAGCTTCTAATCCTTTCCCCTTTGAAGTTACTTTCCATGTACTCTCTATATCAACTTCTTAGTACCTGTTGCTTCTTCCATTAAAATGTCAAATCTTTGAAGGCAGAATATGTTTTTGCTTTTTTTCATTTTGCCCCCAGAGGTTTTCTGTGATACTACGCAGGCTGTACAGACAGAGCCAGCCTATAGTACCATTATTTTCTGTATCTTTCCCAGAATTATCATGTGTCATTTATGTATTAAATATATCATTTTATTTATACATTTTATCTCACCAACAGAATATGTATGGATATACATATATACATCCCACCTATAAGGAAGGAATAGATTATGCCATATCCTTCTTTGTATACTCAGAAGTTAACCTGATACTCTGCTCTTTCTTGTTTTCCCCTTCATAGAATAGACACTCCTTGAAGTAAAGAGCTGTTTTAATTTTGTCCTTGTAGGCTATCAATAGAGTTGTTCGTGATGATAATAAATGATGAGGATTGTGTTCTTGTTCTTTTTTTGGTTTTTGATATCCTGGTTTCACTCTAGTTTCACTTTCAATTTAAATTGCACATTATTCCTAGCACAAAAATAGTTTGCTTACACTCCAGTGTAACAAGAGAGGTATAACCTGAATGGAATGGCTTGGAGAAAATTTTGAAATTAGGTTTAGTAGTGAACTGCCATCTTGGAAATTGATAAGAGAAGCAAGTCAAAAATAATTTACTGGTACTTTGTAAAGTGGCAAGCACAAGACATTTTTGGCAATTCAATTACATTTAGTTTGTTTGATGGTTTTCTGAATGGCATCACTCCAGTTTCAGCATTCACTGGTCAAGGAGTCTATAAATGAAGAAGGTCAAAGCTAAAAGATTTCTCAAAAAAAAAAAAAAAAAAAAAAAAAAAAGATGTTTAGTAAATGAAGACTTGATAACTTTTCTCCTTTATTTATTCCAGTAGAGTAAAATGAGTCTTCACAAGCTGTATTTGCACACAATTTTTCATACTGAAAAATGCACTTCAAGTTAATTTGGCTGTATCTGTAGTAAAACGTAAATGTTTGTACTGTGGTTTAAATTATTTGATTACTTCTCATTAGGGATCAGTGAATAGTGATTTAGTATTTCAAACACTTGAAATTCAGTCCAAAATCAGATTTATGTCAGTCCTGTGTTGGAACTGTAATTTAATTTAAGGCCACAACTACAACTCACAAAACAAGAGGTGTGATCAGATTGCATATTGGGTAGCAAGTAGGAGAAAGAAGCTTACACTGCATATTTGGCTCTTATCATGTTTCATTAGTTAAGGTGTGGAAGGAAAAATTGCAGGTTAAAATCACACAACAGAAAAACATATAACTTATGTGAAATCTGATATTTTACATGCATAGCTCAAGTACCACCTCGTATATGAGCCCAATCCTACTCTCTCCCCTTTCCAGCTGTTAGGAGCTCCCCTCACCAACAACATTGAAATAACCTTGTATTTATTTTACTTTACATGTACCTATTTCTGTATATGTTGTTTCCCTATAATTTTGAAGGAAAAGACAGTTACATTCTTGTTCCTACCTTGCTGAACTGAATTGAATGGTCAATTCCTATATAAAAACAAAGTGCTTATTTTCAAATGAGGTCAATGTAAATGACAAGACCTTACTGCCTGACTACACACACACACACACACACACACACACACACACACACACACACACACACACAACGTACGTATATGTATATACAGGTATAGATATTACATCTAAATAAAACTCTGGTGTATATTTCCTTTAAAGCATAGAAAGTTAAAAAAATAAAGAGGTTAAAAAACAAAATTTCTTAATTCATAGTATATGTAGTTTAATTTTATGTAAGGCACTGAATGTGTAATTAATTTCACAGGCATAGAGAATTCCTGTTTGCGATAACTCCTGTTAACCAACAATAGTTGGCTCTTTTCCTGCAACTTATAGACTTTGAGAGGTGCCTAGATAATGGTGACTTTAAGTGGCTTGTCCAGAGTCACATGGCTACCATGTCAAAGATAGTATTTGAACCCAGCTCATTCTGCCTGTGAGGCCAGAATGCTTCCTCTCAATAATCAATAATACACAATCAGCATTATATAAGAAACCCATCTTGACTTTGTTATGGTAAAGGTTACATTTCTTAAAATATCAATCAATCAATCAACCAACTAGCTTTTATTAAGTATACATGAAGTACCAGGTGCTTTAGATAGACTCAGAAAGAATGAAACAATAAATATGGCTATCACTTTCAACATCATAAATATTATTTCTCTCTCTCTCTCTCTCTGTCTCTCTCTATCTCTCTCTCTCTCTCTCTCTGTCTCTCTCTCTCTCTCTCCTTTTTTTTTTTTCTTTTGCTGAGGCAATTGAGGTTCAGTGACTTGCCCAGGGTCACACAGCTAGGAAGTGTTAAGTCTCCAAGACCAGATTTAAACTCAGGTCCTTCTGACTTCAGGACTGGTGCTCTATCCACTGCACCACCTAGCTGCCCCCATATGTATTATTTCTTAAAACATATCTTATTTTCCATTGAAGTCAAAATCATTTACTAGGTTAATTTGTATACATGTGCATATGTATATGCTTGTATATCTCCATGTGTGGATACACACATACCCACAGAGACACACATCCATCCAGCACACCTACCTATATTTAGATGTAATATCTATACCCATATATACATATACGTTTGTGTGTGTGTGTGTGTGTGTGTGTGTGTGTGTGTGTGTGTGTGTGTGTGTAGTCAGGCAGTAAGGTCTTGTCATAATTCTCAAGCTAATATGGGGATATGGCTTCCCAGCCAATACAGAAAGGAATTTGCCAACAATTCCAGGGAACATACCTACCAACTACCAACCAGAAGACTGGTGCCTTCTCTAAGATCAGAAATCCAATTGAGATAAAAATCCAGATCCCTTTTAGAAAGATTCAATATTGCCACCCTCTTCCCTCCCTCTGGCAAGCTCTCTAGAATGCAATATCATCGGTATTAAATTTAAAATCAAAAGGCAATGTGACATAATAGATAAAGGGCTAGTCTTGGAATAATCAGGAAGATGTCCTGATACATGTGACTGATTGACTAAGGGAAATTCACTTAATCTCTGTGTCCTTCTGCAAGTAAAACTATATAACAGAGATAAATTGTCTATTTGGATTGGCACACTGCAGACCTTCCATACTGGGTGTAATTATGGATCCAGACCAAAAATTAAGCACACACACTCACATTTGTTTATAATAAATAGGTAATATATACTTAAATATCTGAATACAAGCCAAGTCTTTGGGATATAAAAGAGTAAGGAGGTAAAGAAGAGAAAAAGAATAGCCGCTGAAGTGCAAAATGGTGTAGAATACCCTGAGTTATTCCTAGATAAATGAATTCTCAGGTTTTATAGGCTGCACTGGGAGTTCTATTCTTTTGAAAGTCTAGGCCAGGGGTTCAGTACTCATTTTGTTCATGGATCCCTTTGGCAGTGTGATGATGACTATCTTGTTGGGATAATGTTTTCAATAAATAAAATATATAAGATTATAAGGAAAACAGTTATATTCGAATATAGTAATTAATTTTTTAAAAGCTCAAGTTCATGTGCCTTAGCTTATAAAACCATGATATCCACATCCCAGAAATACCCCTCAGAGCATTCAAATTGCCCAGTGACCTAAGGAATGAATACCATCTTTTTATTTTTTTAGGGGGTAAAGATAAAGCATAAGAGTTCTACTACTTTTCTTAGGAACTCTTTTATAATTTAATGTCTTGGAACTTTGCCTTTTGCAGAGTTTCTCATTTTGCCAGTCATAAAATTGTTCTTAGTAAATACTAATTAACTGAATGATTTTTAAAAGTTACCCAAAGCCCCAAAGATGACTCAAAACCATACCACATTTCCTAAGATCCCCTGGCATTGTAAAGGTCCAAGTTCTTTCTAGACTCACTGTTCCATTATGTTATCCACAAGTGAATATAGATAATAGAGGAAGGATACATTTGCATAAGAATATTTTCCTTCTCTTCCTAGATCATCTATCTCATTGTTCCAAGGAGATCTTCTGATCAAAGCCTAAGTAGACATTATAGTCTATGACCATATGATGAAAACAGGAACAAAGTCAAGTCAACCACGATGTTTTGTTTTCGATTGAAAATTACATAAAAATTTAGAATCAAGAAAGTTTAATCAGAGCCCAACAGCAACAATAAAGGTCAAAGTAGAAGAAGATGATACCCACAAACTCCTAGTTTCATTTAATAGGCTTTAGGTAGTACTTAGACTAGGTTCAACATTCATAATTATGTTTTCCCTCATACTTTCTTAATCCAAATTCAAAGGTAGCGGTTTTCTTTATTAATATTTCATCAGATGAGAATAAATGCAACATTTTCTTTGGATTACACCACTCAGAGAGAGAGGAAAAAGAGAAAGGCCAATAAATCTTAAAGAGTTAATTATTAATACAGAGAAAATTTACTTTCTATGTTGTGACTTGTTTTATTGGTACACTGCAGTTCAATTTAGATTAAGAAGCAGAAAGATTATTGTTTCCCAACAGAAAGGTATCATAAATAAATACAGCAAAAAATTTCTTGTTTTTGTGGTAAACCATCTACAAATATCCAGATTGAAAGAAATATTAGAGACTAAAGATTGTTTTCTTTTCTTTTTTTTTTTTTTTTTTTAATTCCCAAAATGTAGTTTACTTAACATCACAGAATTTAGGACTTGGAAGATCATTTCCTCCAACCCATGTCTAAGATCAGGAAGTTCTTACATATCATCATCATCTCCCAGTTATCAAAATTTTTCTTACAGATTTCCAGGAATGGGGAATTCTCTATTTTCTGGAGCAACCATTTTGGAATTGGTAGTAAGAAATCTTTCCTTACCTTGAATAGAAATCTACCTTTCTACAACTTCTACTCACTTCTAACTCTGCCCTCTAGGCAGAATTTTAATAAATACCAGACTAATACAGACTGGCCCAGAATACCAACATGAGAGGGTCCATTTTCTCCTGGGCTTGTTGCTGTATAGCAACATCTCTAAGTGTTCCACCCTTTTCCTGGGTCTTTTATATTCTCTTGCATCAGCGTCTCTGTTTTATCTCTTCCTTTTTATTCATTGGCCAAGATACAGGGGATGGGGTCAGCCTTTTTTGGGGATAGGATTTCCCATCTCTAGTATGATCGCAACCAAGGAGAACCAGTCTCTTTGCCATTCTCTTCATCTGAATTTTCCCCAGACACCAGATTTCCAGTTATGCCGCAGCCTCTGAGGTCAAATAGAACAAGATTAAGTCTGCTTTTACACACCCGCCTTCTTCTGGCACCCCAAATATTATGAATTCTCTATTTCTCTGTATCTCTGACATGTAACATCAATTTAAGCATTTATCTGTAATATGAAAATATAAGGTAATAAACATGAGCCAGTGGATATCAGTAAAGTCCTGTATTCAAATATAATTTACTTTAACCTTATGAACTTGGCATCTACAGGATTTTTATTCCCATAACCTACAATATGCTTTCCTAATGACACTAAGTGTAATGGCCAAAAAGGAAAATGAGAGGAAGGAGAAAGGATGGATGGTAAAGATAGTGTATCTGTATCCTTTTCAGCAACCAAACTGACCTTGACGAAGTCAGAAAGGACTTGGAATTAGAAAGAACTGAGTTTGAATACTTCCCCAGACACTAATTAGTTATGTGACTGATCAAGTCACTTAAGTCAGTCTCAGTTTTCTTACCTGTGAAATAAGGATACTAACACCTACCTGACAGTTATGAGGCTTAAATGAGATACCATTTGTAAAGTGTTTTGCAAGCCTTCAAATGTCAATTCTTACAATTGTTGTTATTATTATCATTGCCAAGTTTAAGTCATTCCCAAACTCAAGGAACCCTGTCAGTTCTACCTCAGATTTCTAAACATACTGAAGAACGAGTCTGGTCCTTAATCTAGGGAGAGGGGATCCTGTGACAATGCATTCAGGGATAATGTAAAAGGAGGCAGAAAGGAGACTTTTTCTTCAACTTCCACCACACATTCTCTCAAGACAAATGTGTAAATCAAAAACATTTAGTTCATATTTTCTTTGTATATTTTATCTCCTTTTACCACTTTCACTAATTGTGTCCTCTTTCAAATGTTCAGAAACCAGTTATAGGAAAGCAAGAATGATCTGCATTGTAGCTAAATTACAAGCTTTTCGTACAAGAAATGAAAGTGGCATCTCAGGTACCTACATTCAATTTTCTATATGTGGAGCAAAAAGAGAAAAGTCCCAAGATTTCAAAGACACCACCTGCATGAAAGCAATTTCTAGAGGAAACGTGAAAGAGGAATTAACTTAGTGTCTCATTGTTCTTCATGGTGTCACTTGCTAACCAGGATTGTTTGATACCAATAATGTCTTATTGTTAAATCCTATGAAGTTGTATAGAGTACAGTTAAAACAAATACAGGATTTCCATGGAAGGGTGCATCCCTTTATACAAAATACATTCTTAAAAGCTTTATGCATATCAAAGTTTTTGAACAACAAAGTCATGCCAACATAGGAAAGTAGAAAGATCTCCTTGATCTATCATTTAACACCTATGCTATCTAGAATAAGGTGCTTAAAATTTTGGGGCCTCAGTTTCCTAATCCATAAAATGAGTAAGAAAGCATGGTCTGGATAATGTTTAAAATTCCTTAGGGTTGCTCAAAATTTATGATCATTGGATCCTATACAATATCATCTACAGAACAATATTTTGAAGTCAGGAAACTTAAATTCAAATTGCAGTTTGGATACTTCCTAAGCACTTGAGCCTGGAAAAATCACTTGTTTGAGCTTTGATTTTATTCATTTATAATATGACGATGATATCTTCCTCCTACTTCTTTTGAGGAAAGTACTTTATTAAACCTTAAATTTCTAGTGATATTTGTTATTATATGCAATAAAAAAGCTTCCATTTTGAAGGTATGCCTTCAAATGACTGTCCCATCCCCTCCCAGGAGCTTTCCAACAATATGAATTTTTATGTGATTTATTTGTTTAAAGTAAGGTTAGTGTTTGCTAATCTTAGATAAAGAAGTAGACATAAGGGTCAGGGATGTGATACCCTAGGAAATTTTGAACATTCAGATACCAAAGTTGCATTTGATAATTGCAAATCAAGAAAAGTTTACTCAGAATCTGATAATAAAATTCTATCACCTGACAAATTTGACCACATCTATTTTGTCTGTCCCCAATGAACAAAATTAGGATCTTGTGACAGACACAAGTTTATTTAATCTAAGTAGGCAAGTATGGTCATGAACACTTAAAGACACCTGGAGAACATAGCAATACAATTCTCCAACTCTCCAGGGGAGAACTCATCTGCCTCAGCAATCTTCAAGGGCATCCCCAAACCCTCTTCCAAACTTCCATGTTGCTGTCAATGGCACCAGTATGCTTCCTATCACACAGGCTATCAACCTCAGTATCATTCTCCCTCACTCTTTTAGGCAAACCAGTTGCTAGATCTTGTTCTGCCTTCATAACAAATCTCGTCTCCATCCCCTTCTCTCCACTTACACAGACAGCAGGCCCTCCTTCAAGGCCCTTATCACCTCTTACCTAAACTACTTCCACAGACTTCTCCTAATTGATCTCCCTGCTCAAGTCACTCTCCACTCCACTCCAACCACACAATGGCCAAGATGTTTTTCAACAAGCATAGCTCTGATCCAGTCTTCCCTTCTCCCCCTTCAATAAACTCTGATGGCTCAGTATCATCAGCAAGTATCAAATGTGAAGGCCTCTATTTCACATCTAAAATGCTTCACAAACTTATGTTTCCTACTTCATCCTTCCAATTTGCACTCTTCTTCCCTGCACAAACTCCTCAGTCTGACAGTGCTGGCTTATGTTCCTCTTATAACAAAACTCCAATTCTGAGACTTTGAACTACCCATTTCCCATGCCTGGAATGGCTTATTTCTTAAAATCTCTACCTTCTGCAAAAAAGTCTTTCCAGATCATTCCAGCTGCCTCCCCTTCTAAGGTTACTTTCCATTAAGACTTTATAGGGATCTCACAGGTATCTCTTTATTAATATGCATTTACATTTATTTATGCATTCCATTAGAAAGTATGCTCTCTAAGGGGGGAGATTATTTTAAGTTTATTTTATAATGTCAGCAAGCAAGTGACAAATAAATGACCCTATCATTTTAAAGTTCTTATAGAATGTAAAATTCTTTGTGAATAGAAAATACTTGTTTTGTCTTTGTAATCTTTAGTACCTAGTATAGTACTGAGCAGTAGCTTGTTAAATCCTTATTCATTGATTTACTAATCCAAAGTTTTTAAAACTGTCATTTCAAAATCTGGCATGCCTTGTGAATACCCTGCTCCAGGACAAGGTTAATATACATCTGTAGATAGATTATCCCACTAGAATGTAAGTTTCTTGAAGGAAGAGACTTTTTTCATTTTTCTTTATATTCCTCCTATTTAACATAATGCCTGTGTTTCAGTGCCTAGTTAATCTAAACAAAGCAAAACAAAAAGATGGAAATGAGAACAAATTTGTCCCAGAAAACCTCAATATAAAGTTAAAAATAATTTATTTTCAGTTCCCAATTCCTATTTATTGAATGGATAACAATCACAGTTCCTTTTATTGACATTTAAAACTGCCTTACATTTGCCATTCCTTCCCTATGTAAACCTTTTTGTGAGCAAGGAGCAGATATAAGTGGATTGAGTCAACCAAAGATTATTCATAAATAAAGCCTCATAAACTTTACAGGGCCTTAAAGCTCCATAAAGAATGTTATCTATCTCGTACAAACCATTCATGCACTTGTAATCTTTAAGTATAACTATTAATAAATACTTCAACTAAAGTTGTATTCTGATGCCCATGATGTTAGGTGGTGACCCTGGAACGGGACTAATATTGGACTCTGTTTCTATCATTTAAGAGAAAAAAACTGCCATTAGCAGTCAGCTCATATAGGTGTCTCAAAAGTTTTGATGAAATATTAAGCTAGCTTAAAATTGTCATTTTTTTTGAAATATCCTCTATATGAGTTTGCAAAAGCAACTTATAAAGATCATTTATTAAGGCATGGAGGGTTCATAAAATGCTCTGATGAACAGCCTACCCACACCAACCATCATGTATCTTTGATATCACAATCAAAATTGTAGGAGACTTTAGATATCATCTCATCTATTTCCTTCCTTTTTGCATATGTTGAAGTCGAGGCACATCGAGTTTAAGTAACCAGCTCAAGGACACATTGGTGTTAAGGTCAAGATCTTGATTTCAGGTGCTTAGACTCAAATTTGTATCTTTTTACACTACACCAAAATCCCAACTGAAGCACTGAAGTAAATATTTCTGGAAACTTCATTTAAAACCCTCAGGTTCCCCAAAACTGCAGCTGAATATTTATGCCTTTGGAGTAGGATAGTGGCTCAATCACAGTTCTCATTGTTGACTCAGGGCATTTTTTTTTCTTTTTTTCCTTATAACCCCTCCCAACTGCTCAGTTCCTATACTGACTTTTGGGTTATGACTCTCAAAGGCACCAAAACACACTCAAGGAAGCTCAAGAAAACAATCAATAAAGTCTCTCAATGGGTCATCTAAAGAAGGGTAGTCAGCATAGAAACTCATAGTCCAGGAAACCCAACTACCAAGTTTGCTAGCCATGGCCCCCAGACTTTCCAGTTTTCCTCCATGTTCTCATTCTCCTAAGTTCTTGGCAGCCTGAGGGAATCACAGTATCTCAGATCTGCTCTTCCTTTGCTTTCCTCATTTACTGAGAATCCACTACCAACACAGCCAATCAGCCTCATGGCAGCTGAACCCAGGAGCCATCCTTGGATCTTGCAGTGGCTCCTCTGTACTTGATATACCTCATTGAATTATACTCTGTGTTAATAGGAATTTGTAACCCAATCTCCTTCATGGCTGAAGGAACACTTGAGAAGCACTGGGGTTCAGTAGAAAGAGCTCTCAACTTAGAGCCATAGAAGTCAGGTTCAAATATTGGCTCTGCCACTTCCATTTAACCTTATTTGTCTGTTTTAAAATAAAAGGATAGGACTAGGTGATTGCAAGGTTAATTCCATAGGGTCACTCAAATAATCCTAATTCTGAAGTACTAATAGCTACCAGATTATAATGGTGAAAGTACAGAGGACCTGGCTTCGGATTACAATCCAGAGAGGCTATATATAGCACAATGAATAGAGTACTAGATCCAGTCAGGAAGAAATGAGTTCAGATCCAGCTTCAAATTAATTTTGTGAGCTAGGCAATTCATTTCCTCATCTATAAAATTGAGATAATAATTGCACCTACTTTGATACAATAATTGCACCTACCTCTTAGAGTTGTTGTAAAGATAAAATGAGATGTTTGTAAAGTGCTTTGAAAACCTTAAAGCACTACATGAATGATAACTAATGATAGCAATAGCAGTAGGAGAAGTAGGGGGAGCAGTTGGAATAGAAGGAGGAGGAATAATAAAAGTAGGAATAATAGTAGGAGTGAAGTAGAAGTAATAGGTAGAGGAAAAAGAGGAGGAACAGGATAAAGAGGAGGAATAAGAAAGGAGCAGAAATAATAGTAGCAAAAGTAGGAGAAGTACTAGTAGTAGTAGGAGCAGGAAGAGAAATATGAAAAGAAGTAGGAGGATGAGAAGTAGAAGTAGAAATTGGAGAAGGAAAATTAGTAGAAGTAGTAGGTAGAGGAAGAAGGGGAAAAAAGGAGTAGAATAGTAACAGAAGTAGGAGTAGTACTAGTAGGAGTAAGAGTAAAAATAGGAGTAGGAAAAGTAAAAAGAAAAGTAGTAGAAGTGGTGGTAGAAATAGGAGTAGAAAGAATAGAAGGAGAAATAGGAGTAAAAATAGAAGTAGAAGTAGCAGTAAGAAGTAGTAGCTTCAGCAAATAGCAGCATCAACATTAGTAGTAGTAGCAGCAGTAGCAGCAGCAGCAGCAACAGCAATAGTAGTATCTCTGATACTTATTCTCTATGTGATCTTGAACAAATCAGTTAATCTCATGAGGCCTTAATTTTCTCATATAAATAATGTGGAAGGTTGATTTGGATAAGCTTCTCTTCTATCTCTAGATTTATGATCCTGTGATCTTGCTTTCTCTAATTCTTCATGCTTATTATTACTTTTGTCTTAAGAATCTCTATGTATTCCCCATCTTTCCTATTAATCCAAATCTCTCCTTCTCCATAAGGCATTCCCTCATCATTCTATCCTTCCTTACTTCTCTGAATTTCTGTAGCCTTTATTATTTGTACTATGCAATGTAGCACTTATATTCTTCTTAAATTATGATTTAATTTGTTTTCACACATTGTTGTTTTCTCTAATAAATTAAAAGGTCCACACCAACTGCCTAAGTCCACTACTGAGAGGCACAAAGAATTTCAAAAGGGACTACCAGGATAGGTGGCACTTGTGCATCAGAACAGAACCAGAACACCAAGCGCCCCACAGCCTGGATTCCATCTTGAGTGGCTTCTGCATCCTGGATTTCTTGGTTCCCTCTGTCTTTTCTGATCTCTGAATACCACTATCAGAAATTTCTGAAACCCCTACTCCTAATTCTTACTTTGATTGCCTACCTTGCATCTAGATGCCTTGGTTCCAATTCCTTGCTAACGTACTGTAGAATTGTTTCATCAAAATAAAACTTAGCTTTCTAGCTCCTCCTCAAAAATAGTCACCCTTGCAGTCTCCCATGTCTGGAATCCAAATCCTCAATCCTGGTCTTTGCAAATTGACTGACCTGATTTTTTTCAAGGACCCATTAAAATCCCATCTTCTATAAAAAAGAAAAAAAAAGTCAATGTCAACCTATCTTTTGTTGGCTTTTGCAGTAATGGAAAAAGTAAAAGACCAAAAGCCAAGAGACTTGTAATATAGAATCCAGTTCTACCATTGACTAGCTCTAAACCTTAGGCAAACTTCAGTTCCTTCGTTTTTACCTTGAAGGAATGAGTTGAACTATGTGAAGGTCTGGGCTAGCTCCTCTGAAAGGCTCAGAATAAGTCCTGGCCCCATGTTGGGCACCAAAATGTAATGGTCCTGTCGTCTCTAAGTTGTAATCCTTCTCTGGGAGGAGATCTCTTTTCTGTAAAACCTTTTCCTCTGTGAGCAGGTTTCTTGGGAAGCTTCTGGAGCCTCCAGCCAGAGTGAAGATAGAATCTTGAATCCTCTTTTTCCTGTATCCTGGCAATATATAGCAAGAAGTAATAGGTAGAGGAAAAAGAGGAGGAAGAGCATATAGAGGAGGAATAAGAAAGGAGCAGAAATAATAGTAGCAAAAAAGGATTTTCAAACTGTGCACACCCTTTGATCCAGCAGTGTCTCTACTGGGTCTGTATTCCTAAAAGATCATAAAAGAAGGAAAAGGACCCCATTTGGCAAAAAATATTTGTAGCAGTCCTTTTTGTGGAATTCCCATCAGTTGGAGAATGGCTGTATAAATCATGGCATATGACTTATGGAATATTATTGTTCTATAAGAAATGATCAGTAGGATGATTTCAGAGAGGCCTGAAGAGACTTACATGAACCAATGTTAAATGAAGTGAGCAGAACCAGGAGATCATTGTACATGACAACAGCAAAATTATATGATTCTGATGGACATGGCTCTTTCAACAATGAGATGATTCAGGATAGTTCTACTAGTCTTGTGATGAAGAGAGCCATCTGCACCCAGAGAGAGGACTGTGACAACTGAGTGTGTATTACAACATAGTATTTTCACTCTTTTTATTGTTATTTGCTTGTATTTTGTTTTCTTTCTCAATTTTTCCCTTTTTCATCTGATTTTTCTTGTGCAGCATGATAATTGTAGAACTATGTATAGAAGAATTATACATGCTTAACATGTATTGAATTACTTGCCATCTAGGAGAGGGTGGTAGGGAGAAGGGGACGGGGAATGGGAACACATGGCTTTGAAGAGGTGAATGTTGAAAATTATCTATTCATGTCTTTTGAAAATAAGAAACTTTAATAAATAAACAAATAAAAGGATTTTCTTGCCTGGACTGTGGAAATCACAAAAGCAGAAACAAAACAAAAAAGAAAACAAACAAAAATAAACAAAATTTATATTCTTAAAGAAAAAATGTCCATCAACAAAAAAAACAAAGATCTAAGCTTGCTTCATATAGGCTGAAAAAGAAAAAAGTGACCAAGAGAATGGGTGAAACCACAAGGTCAATCATAACTAAAAACACTTATTTACACCATCTTTATGTTATCACTATACCTTGGTTAAGAAAATAATGCAGCTAAGGTTGTTGTTATTCAGTCCTTTCAATCATGTTTTCTTCTCCAATTTTTTGTGTTGTAGTATTTTGTTTTTTTTTTGATTACATGCAAAGATTGTTTTCTACATTTACCTTTGCAAAGCCTTGTGTTCCAAATTTCCTCCCTCTCCCCACTGGCAAGCAATGCATTAAACATGTGCAATTTTTCTAAGCATATTTCCATATTAGTCATGCTATACAAGAAAAATGAGATCAAATGGGAGGAAAACATAAAAAGATGGAAAAAACACAAACAAACAAAAACAAAAAAGTGAAAAATTATGTTTTGATCCACATTCAGTTTCCATAGCTTGCTCTCTGGATGTGGATGGCACTTTTCATCACTAGTCTATTGGAATTGCCTCGAATCACCTCTTTCTTGAAAAGTGCCAAGTCCATCACAGTTGATCATCCCATAATCTTCTTTTCACTGTGTACAGTATTCTCTTGGTTTTGCTCACTTCACTTAGCATCACTTCATATAAGTCTTCCCAGGCTTTTCTGAAATCAGCCTGCTCTTCATTTCATATAGAACAATATTCATATACTGTAATTTATTCAGCCATTTCCTGAGAGGCATCTTCTCAATTTCCAGTTCCTTGCCACTACAGAAAGGGCTGCCACAAACAATTGTACACATGTAGGTCTTTTCCCTTCTTTTATTATCTCTTTGGAAGACATAGCCAGTAGTGGCACTATTGGATCAAAGGGTAAGTGCAGTTTGATAGCCTTTTGGGCATAACTACAAATAGCTGCCCAGAATGGTTGGATCATTTCACAATTCCACCACCAATGTATTAGTGGACCAGTTTTCTCACATCCCCTCCAAGATTTATCATTATCTTTTCTTGTCATCTTAACCAATCTGAGTGGTGTGGAGTGATACTTCAGAGTTCTCTTAATTTACATTTCTCTAATCAATAGTGATTTAGAACATTTTTTCATATGTCTAGAAATGGCTTTAATTTCTTCATCTAAAAATTGTCTATTCATATCTTTTGACCATTTATCAATTGGGGAATGACTTGTATTCTTATAAAATTGAGTTAGTTCACTATATATTTTATCTTTTTATCAGAAACACTGGTTTAAAAATTTCCCCCAGCTTTCTGCTTCTTTTCAACTTGATATCTTTTTTTAGAAAGGTAATGATTTGTTTTATTTATTATATAGTTTTTCACCAATTAGAAATTTGTTTTAGATCCCTGGCATAGGACAGTGACTTTAATTAGTTAAGGATAATATTTAAGTGATTAAAATTATTAACTATGTTCCCATTTGGTCAGTTTGCTCTATCACAGAAAAAATATCATAATACAAGTATAACAAAAAGGAGAATCTAATTAAAGAATGGCCCAATGTTAATCTTTCTTTGCTTGGGATTGGGACAGGGAGAGAATAATTCAAGATGCCTATGCTGTCAATAATGAACAGGTAGCTATTACAATGACAAAAGGAAACTAGGATTTTAAAGGCACACAAGTGCCTTTAAAGGTGTAAAAGCACACAATTGGCATTCCTGGGTTGGTTGTTTTCTAGGTCAGAGGAGCATACTAATAAATTGTTGTTGAGTTTTACTTAAAATAATTTAGATCCAAACCCCCCCTTACCAAGAGCTTTAAACTTCAGTATCAAAATAAAATGGTACATTGAAAAACAATATCCAGCCTATAAAAGGCAGACTTGATAATAGTTCCTTTGTCCAATTTTCTGATCATGTTAATTGGCTCTATTCTTGCAACTTTCTACCCAGTGAATTTTTGCTAGGTCTATCCTATGTAATGATGTCAATAATTCAAAACTTCCTATTATGGATCCTCATGTGCTCTTTTGCAAGTCACCCAACAAAGACCCAAAATAACCAAGGGAATGTTTAGGGTGGGCTTTTGAAGATATTTTTAGTTAAACTAATGGAGGTTTGAAATACAAGGGAGAAAGTATCTGCCCTTTAGAGAAATCACCTGCTCTTAGCAGTTCCTTAGAGAAGTGGGATTTTTTTTTTTTTTTAATGTGTGTAATTCAGTACAACATGTGGACTGCATTAAGTCAGGTTATATCAGGTCATGCCATGTGACATAGCCGAGCCACATATAATCCCAAGCAATACAACTTGCTCAATGCAACATAAATTTAAAGAGCTTTTTTTCCCCCTAAAAAAGAGACAACAGCTGCTGTAGATAACAAAATGCCCACACTAAGAGGGGTTCTTGCTTTGACATTATCTGATTTATATGTAGGTAGTTCAGGAGATCTATATTTAGATGAAAGTCTAAATATGCAGAATGTGTGTTTGGGTGTACAGAATATATTATCGAAGTGACATAAACCCTATGTTTTTAGAGTCCCTTCCATAATTTCTTCATTTGGGAAAAAAGAAACTTTACAATCTCCTTTAAAAAGCAAAATATTATAAATTTTGTGATTTGTCCAAAAACAAGCAAGCTATCAGAGTTAGCAGGGTAAATATTTAGTGTTCTTATTTAGACTATGGATAAAATATTCCATAAATGCAAGTGAAAGAATGAGAGAGGAGGTTTGAAAGGTGAGGAGCAGAGAACCACAATGAACCATGGCTCCCAAAACAACTGGGAGAAAGAGAAGGTCTAAGCTACCAGTTACTATTATTTCTAATCTTGAAGAAAAAAGTCAGTACAAATAAAGTCTGCAGGAAATTAAAATTCACTTTTAAAGTTTCTACATCCTCGGGACAAGGTGTGGCAAACTAGAATAAGAATACCTCCAATGCAGGGGCTTATTTTCCTATCTAATTTTTCTATTTCCCAGCATTGCAATCATGTCATTTCCTAGCAGCAGAAATCCTCTGCAGGCTATAACCTCACCCAGTTCAGATCCACAATCATTCCAACCACTTCCCTCACCCTTCTCTCAGTATTTACTTATCTATCCTTGTAATGCCTATAATTAGCTGCACACTTGTTTGGATATTTCTATTATATGAAAAATATATCTCAAAACAAGCTGAGCAATCATATGTGAGCAAATGATTGAGAATTTTAATTTCTCTTGCTCACACACACAATAGTATCCCACAGGTTGGTTAGAGGATGAGATGTTCACTTGAAGTCAGAAGACCTAGGGTAGAACACAGAGTTCTTCTTGGACCTTGGGCAGTCACTTAGATCTTTATGTTTAAAATGAAGGGCTGATCTAAGGCAGAAGTGTCAAGGAGCCAACTTGAACAAGTTCTGGAATGTCAACTATTAAATTTTCTGTGTGAACGATTATATCTCAGAAATCCTGTCTTGATTTTATTATTTTCTTGATAATGAAGACTCAATGGATGATGAAGAAAATATTAATAAAGTGTGTACTATTTTTTCCTCTTGAAAGTTGGTTGTTAATCATTAACCATCACAATCCTGTTGGGGAACAAGATCCCCTTCAACTTTAAAACTATGACTCAGGACTTGACTAAACTATCCCCAAACCCTTCCAAATATCTTTAAATAATGACTCTAAAGTAGAAGAATCCACAAAAAGATGAAGTGAATCAATTTTTCAGTCTAAGACATCTTAGAAGATGAGCAGGAAAAGTTTGTTATACCACAGAGGATTTCAGTCCATTACAGATTGCAATAATATAGATAGACTGAGCCTCAGTAAATCAAAAAGAGACACTGAGGTGCCTGAATCAGTGGCAGCTGTGACAGTTTCCAGATCTCTCAACCTAAGATGGTAAGGGTCAGATACCAGGTCAGAAAAAGATTTACAGGATTTTTATAGGTTTTTGCTGGCACCAGGGGAAGGACTCTATTTTATACTCTATATTTGGATCTGGGTCACAGATCTGGGTCTTAGTCCCAGTGGAAGGAAAGGCACTAGTACAGAAGATCTTGTGACCACTGGTCACAGTTCCAGAGTTGAAAAGAGTGCTTATAGTAGCTCATAAAATAATGTATAGTATAGGAGAGTAGTAAGCATATCTCTTCTTAGATCATACCATCTTGAAAGAGCACAAAACTTACATTACCTCTGAAAAAAGCTACATAAAAAAGCAAGAGATTTGGGACAGTGCCCCCTCTACTTGGGAAACAGAGCTTCCCTTTCACATAGAGTTAAAAGTCAAGAAATAGACTAGAAAATGAGTAAACAACAGAAAAAAGAAAATTCTGACCATAAAGAGTTACTATGTGACAAAGTAGATTTAAAAGATATATGCAGAAGAAAATAAAGTCAAAATTCCTGCACCCAAAGCCTCAAAGAAAAATATAAATTGGTTTCAGGTCATGGAAGAACTCAAAAAAGGTTTTAAAAATCAAGTAAGAGAAGTAGAAGGAAAATGGGAAGAGAAATGCTAGTAATGCAAGAAAATCATGGAAAAAAAAGTCAATATCTTGGTAAAGGCATATCCAAAAAAATTACTGAATAAAATAGCACCTTATAAAACAGAATAGGCCAAATGGTAAAAAGGGGACAAAAATCCAATCAAGAAGAGAATGACTTGAAAATCAGAAATAGCAATATATATATATATAAATTCACTGAAGATAAGAATTCATTAAAAAGTACAATTGGCCAAAAGGAACAGGAAGTACAAAAGCTCAGTGAAGAAAATAATTCCTTAAAAGTTAGAATTGGGCTAAGTAGAAGCTCATAACTTTATGACACATCAAGAAATAATCAAACCAAATAAAAAGGATGAAAAATTAGAAGAAAATATGCAATAGCTTATTGGGAAAATAATTGCCCAAAAAATAAATTCAAGATAGATAATTTAAGAATTACTGAACTACTTGAAAGTTAAGATTTTTAAAAAGAGCCTAGACATCATTTTCTAAGAATTTGTTAGGGAAAACTGCCCTGATGTTTTAGAAGCAAAGGATAAAATAAAATTTGAAAGAATCTACCAATCGCCTCCTGAAAAAGATCCCAAAATAAAAACTCCCAGGAATATTATAACTAAATTTCAGACCCCCTAGAAGAAAGAGTAAATTGTAAATAGCCAAAAAGATTTAACAATTCAAATATCATGAAGCCATAGTCAGGATAACACAAGATTTATAAACTTCTACTTTAAACTATCAGAGAGCTTGGAATATGATATTTTAAAAAAAGATCTAAGATTACAACCAATAACCACGTACTCAGCAAAACTAAGCAAGACTACTTAGGATACAAAATGGATTTTCAATGAAATAGAGGGCATTCAAGCATTCCTCATGAAAAGATCAGAACTGAATAGAAAACTTGATGTTCAAATACAAGATGCAAAAGAAACATAAATAGGTAAACATGAAAGAGAAATCATAAGAAGTTTGTTAAGTCTAAACTATTTATATTCCTACATGAAACAATTATGTTTATAAAAAATTTCCATATTGTTAGGACAGTTAGAAGAAGTATACATAGAAAGCAGAGTTAAATGTGATGCTATGACTATCTAAAAAAATTAAGGGATGAGAAAGAAGAATGCACTGGAAGAAGAAGAAAGTGAGAGTTAAAATAGGAAAAATTATCTAACATAAAAGAGTCCTTAAAGTGGAGGAAGACAAGGGGAGGGAGCAGGAAGAAAAGCTCATGAACTTTACTACAATTGGAATTGGTTCAAAGAGATGAATAATATATACATATATACACACATTACACACATTATATATATATATATATATATATATATATATATATATATATATATATATATATATATATATATATATATATAAAATCAGTTGGGTATAGAAGTTTTTCTTAACTTATAGCAAAGTCAGAAGGGAAGGGGATGAAAGGGAACCTATAAAAGGGAGGGAAGTTTGGGGAGGTAAAAGTCAGAAGCAAAATACTTTTGAAAATGGACAGTGTAAAAGAAGAGTAGGAGTAGGATAGATAGAGGGGAAATAGGATAGAGGGAAATACACAGTTGGTAATCTTTACTGTAAAAGATAATTATATAGTAAGTTTCTCCGATAAAGATCTCAGTTCTCAAGCATGTAGAGAATTGAATCAAATTTATAGAAATAAAATCCATTCCTCAATTGATAAATAGTTAAAGGATATGAATAGGCAGTTTCTAGAAAAACTAATCAAAGTTATCAATAGTCACATAAAAAAATGCTCTAAAACACTATTGATGGGAGAAATGCTCTGATCTACAATCTCAAACCAGTCAGATTGTCTAATATGATAATAGGAAAGTGACAAATGTTGGAGGGGGTGTGGGAAAATGAAAATATCAAATTACTATTGGTATAGTGATATATTGATTCAACCATTCTAAAGAGCAAGGGATGTAAAACCATGCATATTCTTTGACCAAGCAACATCACTAGTAAGTCTGTATCCCAAAGAAACTTAAAAAAAAAAAAAAAAAAAAAAAAAGGAAAAAGACACAAGGATATAAAAATATTTATAGCCTTTTTTTTAGTGGTTTTGAAGAATTGAAAATCAACTGGGAAACAGCTAAACAAGCCATTATATATTATGATGGAATTCTATTATGCTTTAAGAAATGATGGTCAGGATGCTCTCAGAGTAATTTTGGAAGACTTGCATAAACTGATGCAAAGTGAAATCAGCAGAACCAGCAGGACACTATACACAATAACGGCAATATTGTATGATGAACTGTTGTCAGAAACACAGTGACCCAAGACAATTCTGTAGGATCTTTGATGAAAGCTTCTGTCCATATCTGGAGAAAGTATGGGTAGAGCCTGAATGTAGATCAAAGATTTTTTTTTCATTTTTAAAATTTTTTCTTGGAGTTTTTTTTTTTGTTGTTGTTTTGTTTTTTGGTCTGTTTTCTTTCACAGACTGACTTACATAGAAATTTATGTCAAATTTCTTGCCTTCTCAATTTGGAAGGAAAAGGAGGAAAGAAGTTGAAACAAAATTTGGAAGGAAATCTTAAAATTTTTACATGTAATTGGGGGGGGGGGGAAATAAAATATTAAATAAAATAAAGAAAAAACCCATGGTCAATCATCCTACCATGTAGTCAGAAACCATAAAGGATACAATAGAAACATGAGATTTAGTTTCAACTTTTAAAAAGGGAAGTGAAGGTTTACATGAAAAACACAATTAATGCAGAGTTTGTGTCCTCAGCTTGTCATTCCTTAAGGGCAAATACTTGGGTTCTTTGTCTTTTTTTCCCCAGAACCTACCTCAGTGCCTGATTCTTAGTAGCAGCTTAAAAAGTATTTCATGATTGTTTTATACCTTGAAGCTAGCTAGTTTCCAGTCTCACCTTTCTTCTAGAACTCTTGGGCAAGTGTCTTCAGCCATTTGAGCTCTGAGTTTTTCCTCACTTGAAAAAATGGTAATGTTTGACTAGGTGATCCCAATACACTAGCCTAGCTTTAGATCCAGTAGAATGCTTTACATGATGAAGATCTAATCACTCTGGTACAGGCTACTAGTGAAATTTTAGACTTAAATCCCCTACTTCCTAACCTCTCACTTTCTCTTACTCTGAATGACTTCCTTTAAATATAACTCTACCATGATACTGTTTTACATGTCACCTTCCAGTTATTTTATTTTCCTGTATACACTATGTCAATCTGTACTCTTGAGTATGTAATACATTTCATCTTGGGTTCTCTGGAATTGTGATTGACCATTGTGTTAATCAGAATTCCTAAATCATTTACAATATTGCTGTTATTGTAAAAATTGTATCTTTGTGCTCACTTTAATTTATATCAGTCAGTCAATCAACAGGCACTGAAGTGCCATTAAGTTCAAAGCACAGTAATAAACATTGGGAAGACCAAAATAATGGCAAAAAGTCACTGTCCTTAAGGAAATCAGTCAACAATTGATGTTGTCTACAAATGAAGCCTCTAGTTTCTTTCCTATCCCTTCCTTCTTGATGCTTTACAATCCAACTTGCAATTTCATCATTCAGCTTCCCAAAGTCATTAATGACAAATCTAATGCCTTTTTTTTTTTCCAATCCTCATCTTTTTGACCTTTCTGAAGTCCTTGACACAGATCATCATTATCTTCTCCTTGATGGTCACTTATTTTAGATTTTCATAACACTACTTTCTCATGAGTCTCACTTCCCTTTTGTTTTCCTTCACCAGATATTCATCCATTGACTTGTCCAGTTAAGGTTCTGAATTGGACCTTTTTTTTTTCTCGTTTTTTTCTCATTTTTCCTCATTTGCTTTTTCACTTCATAATCTCATCAATTCTCATGGATTCAACTACTATCTCTATGCAGATGATTCTCAGATTTATTTGTGCATGGGTAACTTCTCTCTGGCCTCCAGTTTCCCACCTTCAACTGCCTATTAGATATCTCAAACTGGCTGTCTTGCAGGCGTATTAAGTTCAACATGTCCAAAAACTGAACTCATTATCTTTTCCCAAACCATCCTCTCTTCCCAACTTCCCTGTGATAATAGCAGAGATTACCATCCTCTCACAGTTCATAATCTAGGTGTCATCCTCAAATGTTCACTTAGTCACATCCATATTCAATCAATTGCCAATGTCTTTCATTTCTACTTTCACATCTGCCACATACTTTCTTCTTTCTTCTAACCCTGGTATAGGCTCTTGTCACCTCACACATAAACTAGTTCAGAAGTTTGCTAGGTTGTCTTCATGCCTCATGTCCCTCCCTGATCCAGCCCATTTTCTAGACCTTTGTCAAACTGTTTTTCCTAAAGTACAAGTCTGACCAGGTTACCTCCCCTCCAGCCCCCTTCTAGGTTATAAAGCTCTTCATAATCTGACCTTTTCATATCTTTTCAATCCTCTTACACCTCTCACTCTGAGATCCAGAGATCTTAGTCTCCTTCCTCTTATATAACCTCCCAGATCCAAATGTGTTAATTGGCTTTCTTTCATTCCTGCAATTCTCTTCTTCCCCATTGCCACTTCCTAGATTCCTGAGTTTCCTTCAAGTCTCAATTAAATTGCCACCTTATGCAAGAAGCCTTTCTCAGTCCTCCTTAATGTTGATGTCTCCTTTCTGAAATTTGGAATATATTCTATAAGTATCTTGTTTATAGTTATTTGCATATTTCCTTCCTCATTAGATTGCAGTCTTAGAGGCAGGGACTGTCTTTTCTTTGTTTTTGTTTTTGTTTTGTTTTGATTTTATATCCCCAATGCTTAGCATAGTTCCTAGAACTTAGTAACCACTTCATAGATAGTAGTAAGGCACCTGCATGATATTCAAATAGGTAGAGCAATGAAAGGGAACTGGATTTGAAATCAGAAGGTTCTGGATTCACATCCTGTTTTGGCCTTTTAATAGATTTGTGACTTTGAATTGTGGGCCTAGTTTCTTTATCTGTGAGATAAGGAAGTTGTCCTAAATGGCCCTTCCTTCTCTAAAAGCTATGACCCTAAGTATGTGTTAGAATGCATTCCCATTTACTCTTTACACAGTCTCAAATCCCTCCTCCCCTCACTGGACTGTAAGATCCTTTGAGGACATGGATTACATCTACTATTTCCTCCAAATTTCCCCATCATGGGATGATACTTTGCATAAAAGGTACACAATTAATGGCATTGAGAGATCAGCTCATCAGTATTCTGGCCATAACTACTAGCAATGTTTTTTTGGCTCTATAACACCTGGGTAACACCCAAGAATCATTTTATTTTGCCTCTTCATTGTTAAAAATTATATTTTCTAAAAGTTGTTTCTCTCATCTATTTTTTAACACATTTGAAAATGTGTCAGTAGGTGACATCAGCTTCTTGTACTATGGCAGCAAACAAAATTCTTACAGGACACAGACATTAAATAATCTCTTTTTTTGCCTAAAATAATTACTAGTGGCATCAAAAGCTATTGTTATTATGTAAGATAAGCTAATGTATAATATTTCACTTTAAGGTCATTTGTCCCATATCACCCTAGTACAGGTTATGGCACATAAATGCAAAGTTTTAACCGGGTCTTAGATGCTTACCAGAATGTATGACACTGGTCAAATCATTAACCTCTGTCAGTCTCCGTTTCCTCATCATAAAATGAGGATAATAATAAACCTTACCTCACTCAGTTGTTTTAAGGATTAAAAAAGAGCACATATAAAAAACATTTTGTAAACCTTTAAGTAATATAAAAGGTATTAATAAGAAGAATTTAATAACAAGACAAACAATTAGACTTAGAAATGGATTTTCATCTTACCATAAGGAAAATCTACTTGATTACTTCAAATAGAGATGGCTGGCATTTATATAGCATTTTAAGATTTTACATATATTCTCTCATTTGATTTTCTCAACAATCATCTGAGGTAGAAGCCATAGTTACTCTCATTTTGAAAGATAAGGAACTAAATCTCCAAGAGATCAAGTGAATTTTCCAGGGTTAAATAACAAGCTAGTGCCAAATTTTGAACTCAGTTCTATGCAATTCAATGAGCATCTATTAGGTAATAACTACTTTGACCATAAAACTAGAGGTACAAATAGGAAAAAGAAAATATTTTTGGCTCCTCCTTTTAAGGAATTTACTTTCTTTTCCAGTAATTGACATCGGTCTCTTGGCTGTTCCATGAGCAAGACACTCCATCACTCAGTTCCAAGTATTCTCTCTGACTGCTCCCCATGCCTAGAATGCTCCCTCTTCTGTTCCCACTGTTGACCTTCCTGGTTTCTTTTAAATCTCAAATAAAGTCTTACACTTTACAGTAAGTATTTCTCAATCTCTCTTAATTCCAGAACTTCCCTCTGTTATTTCCTATTTACCCTGTATATACCTTGCTTTGCATATATTTGTTCATATATTGTTTCCTCTATTTGACTTGTAAACTGCTATCTTTCTCCTTTTAAAAAAATTTTTTTAGTATCCCCAGTACTTAGCATAGTGCCTGAAACACAATAAGTCCTTAATAAATTGTTTAATTAATTGATTGATTTAAATCCAGATCTTTCTGACATGAAATGGCATTTATGCCATTACATGCCTTTATTTTAAATGAAGACAATTTCTAAATCAAAAGTTTCCAACTGTTTTCTTTTGTTTGGGGAAGGGACATTACAAGATTCATTGTTTTATAATAAGAAGACTCTAAACCTGAACTGTATAACATAGATTTTTGTTCTTATAAAATTGCTTTAATGAACATCTTTATTTTCTTTCTTTCCTTTCATCCCTGTTAAAAAATATATGAATTCTCCAAAAGAGAATTCTGCAACTATTGAGTGAGGAAGTATATTGTGAGAATATTCCAATAAGAAAAAATAAATAATTTGACAAGGATTTCAACACATTCCCAATTTGATGACAAAAGGCATGAAGCCACTATGGCTTCATGGGCAACAATGCAGGTAAGGTAAATCCCTTGTATGGCAAACTTTCGAGGGCATATCATCTATGACCCTTCTCCCTGTCTTCCCCATTTGCCTTCTTTTCCAGTGTCAGCTGTGTATAGGGAGGAGGCACCTACTTCTTCTGCCAGTGCCTGCTCAGGCAGACAGTTTACTAATTTGTAGCTCAGTAAACCTTTCACTGCACTGAGCACCTTGAGGTTAGCACATCTCTAATCATTATTTGATAACAGAAATCTGTAAGCATCACATCTCTAGTAACAAGAACATTGTATCTTAGCAACCAGCCTTGATATTCAAACAATTTCATTAAAGCGTAGCACCTCTTAGCAGGTGGGTGAGTGCGGGTGTTGATAAACATTTATAACATCATCAACCATTGTGTTTGCCAACACTATAATCAGCATGACAAATTTATGAATTTGTTTACAAGCTCTTAGATAGCCAATCTATATAGGTAAACTACATTTCAAGCTGGTTAGCCTATTAAAATAGGAGGTCCTTATGCACACTGGATAGTTTTTGTAGAAAGCTGTCAATTTAGAAGATTAACAGATAACATTTCACCACAGAGACATTATTAATATTTCAATTGGGGTTTCATTTTTAAAAAGCAAAGCTGAATTTGAAGAATTTAGGAACAGGAATAAAAAGGGAACTCCTATGCATTTAGCCTCATACAAGTCACATAATGAGAGAATGTCAGCCAGCATTCTAATGATCTTGTTTGGGTTACTAGAGACTAGGTCTTCATAAGGTTCATAGACTTAGAACTAGAAGGGATCTTAAAGGTCATCTAGTCCAAATCCCCTTTGTTACAGACTAAAAAAATAAGAGAAAGGTGAAAAGCCTTGGTCAACAGGTAATAATTCTCAGAGTTTGAATTCAAATCCAAGTCCTTTGACCCCAAATCCAGTACTCTCCACTCCATCCTCCTGTTTCAGTTGATATATTTTTTTCCCCACTTAGCCATAGAGCAATTTAAAGGTGGCCTGGAAAAATGGAGAGATGGCCAGATTTGGAAACAGAAAGACTTAAATATAAGTTCTGCCTCTTACATAAACTAGCTGTGAGACCAGGGACAAGTCAGTTAATCTCTCTATGCCATAAATTGTTCTCTAAGACTATAGTTACAGAGGAGAGTTTAAGATCCCATTCTGGGAGTTTCCTATACCAATGGAATCCCAGATCTAGTCCCACTTTTTTGCAAAACAAATAAATAAACCTCTACAAATTATCTTGGGCTTTTATTTTGTTGGACAGAGAATGGATCTTCAGATAATGGCATGGTATTTGTCTCTCATTCCACTCCTGAACTCCAGTTAATTACCTAAGATCATGTGTTCTTATTCAGGTAGAAAGAAGTCTTCAGGTGATACACTCTCTTTCAATTGGCTATCTACCTATTAGTGGCCATAAAGAGAGAAAGTAAATGGAGGATCTTTTTTTTTTTTGAAAAATGAAGGGATGTTTATAAACTATTACTTATAATAGATATGATCATATATTCCAAATACTATACAAAATATTATACATATGTGTGTATACTATAAAGATTATCACAGATCTAAAGTTAGAAGGGACCTTAAAAGCCATCTAATTCAACTTCCTCATTTTAAAGCTGAGGAATCTAAAGACTAAGCTTTGTATGGTAAGGTTACTCTAATAAGCATGATGATGATAATCAAAACCTAGGACTCCAGGCCCACTCCTCTTTCTACTGCACCATACTGTATCCCTCTAACTTGTCTAAGATGTAAACTTCAATGCCCATTTGTTTTCTTCTTGTGACTACTTTAAAGCTCTGGATTTTTCAGAAACACTGGTAATAATCTAACGATACTTCAAGAAAGAGTTTCATATAAATATGTGAAAAAATATTATTGTGCTATAAAAATAATGAAGGCGATGGTTTCAAAGAATCACAGTAATATTTATATGAACTGATATATTTTAACAAAGTGTCTGACACATAATATATGTTGAAAAAAATTATTGTTGTTTGGATGATACAGAGTGAAGTGAGAGTAAAAATAAGGAGAACAATTTTTAAAGTAATTGAAATAGTGTAAAGGACAAACAACTCTGAAAACTTAGGAACTCTAATCAAAACAACAATCAACTATAATTCCAAAAGCCTCAAGAAAAAATATGTTATATACTGCTTGATAGGTAAGTGATAGACTCAAAGTATACATTGAGATATTTTTTTTTTTTGACACAACCATGGGCAACTTTTTCCTTGAACCATACATATTGTAACAGGAATTTTATTTAGATTGCTTTCTCAAAGATGGGAGGGGGAAGTTGGAGATGAAACCAAGAGCATATAAATCTTAAAATGAAATAAAATGCTTTTTTGTAAAAGAAAGGGTTGGAATATTTTGTTTAGTTAATGAAAAGTGCTATTTTCTTGTCAAGCAATCAGAAACAAAATCAGCATGCTCTTTCCAATTGGAAGGTCCTTTAAATTAAAATGTAGCACTAGATAATTTATCATTCCACCTTTATGTAATCTTTTCAAATAGTGCTTTAAATATCCAAACCTATGATCTTTTAAGTGTTTCAAGGTACAAAGCACTTACTAAGCACTAGTCAGGCAGGTGAAAGAAAAACAAGGATTTTTACATGGTCTGAAATTTGTACCTTGTACCTGCTGCAGCCCTGGCAACCCCATCGCATCAGTGCTCTTAAGTTTGGCCATTCCCTAACAAGCTATTAATCTACCTGAAATAGGTGAACTCCAGTGAAGTATTATCAAATAGGTAACAAACTTCCTTTCAAAGTAAAACCAGCCATGATGAAAAACACATTTGTTTGTGAAGTCATTGACCCCAATGGGTTCATGGTGTACAGCAAGGATTCAGTTAATAATCTGCACCTGTACACCAGGTGCCCTCAGTCATAGACATCAAATGAACTCAGAAGTTATGAACAAATGTCCTAAATAACTGAGGATCTGAGTCTCAACATGGCAAATATAAAGTTGCATATATAATTCAGAAGATATCTTTAAAATATTATAGTATTGCAATTACCAAGGATCATAATGAGGAATCAGAACAGCTAGATGGCACAATAAATAGAGCACTGAATCTGGAATCAAGAAGACTCATCTACATGAATGCAAATCCAGGCTCAGACATTTATTAGCTGTGTGACCTGGACAAGTCAGGGTGCCTTTTTGCCTCCGTTTCCTAATCTGTAAAATGATCTGGAAAAGCAAATGAAAAACCACTCCAGTATCTTTACCCAAAAAATCCTGAATGAGGTCACAAAGATATCAATATAATTTAAATGATTAAATAATGAATGAGGAATCTGGCAAGTAGTATATCAAATAAATCTTTTTGCCTGGTAGGACATAGACTAGGTTATTTAAAAATTATATTTAATCCATGTACTGGTCTAAAGCTCTCTTTTTTCTTCCTATTGCTTTTCAACTATCCAAAATACATAAGAAAATCTGTATTTTACATTTTACAATTGTCTCTTTAATCCTGCTTTAAACATGTACTTTCAACTTCTGTAGGGTTTTTTTTTTTTTTAATTAGCTTCTTGTCTTGCTAACTCAATTGATTTTGTTTAAAACAACATTACCACTTCTCAAAGACTTCTGTAACTTTATGCATTTTTTCTGTATAGAGTTTGGGTAGGAGGAAAAGTCTATTTCTTTCTTCTAAGACTATTCTGCTTAAAGTCATCAGAGACTATTTAACATTTTATTTATATGAGGTCTCTTTAAAAGTGCTGTTGTAGTATTTGATGGTCTGCTTCCTACATTGAAGCTTTGTGGTTGGAAAAGCAATGTAATTCAACAAATATATAATTGAGGGATCAAACCAATACAATTGCCCACTGCAGAGATTTCCAGAGATATGAATAACATAGTTCCCTAAAGCCTACAGAAGGGCATTTTTGCTCCTAACCAGTTTTACTATATACATGGATTAACCTTCTGCTAATCACAAAAATAGTTAACCAGAACACTCCATTCCCCAACCATACCAGCTGACAGATATTGTTTCCTGTGCCTAATTTACTGGTTTGTTTGTTTTTTTTTTTTTTTACTTGTTATAACAATGATAAGACAAAGAACACCATGGACCTTAGAGAATATACCTTGAACAGAAAAACTTCACTGTCTAACAAAAGGTCAACTTGACTATCAGAAACTTTAAAATGTGAAGTTAAGGAAGACCAAATAAAAAGATACTTTCCTACAACTAAAGCAAAGCCGACTTACCTGGCTTTGAGAACAGGCTCTACTGCTTACCAGTCATGTAACTTCTTCAAACGTCTTTCCTCAATTGGGAGATATCTGAACTAATTACGTCACAGTATTAATTGGGAGAATCAAATGAGGTAATAGCTGTCAATCACTTAAAAATAAGGCATTATTTACATGAAAACTCTATAAGAAAAAAAATTGAATCTTAGAATTTTCAAGCTAAAATAAAGTAATAACCTCTAAACATTTTTCAAACAGGTCATGTTGGACTACGGCATAACTAATTGCATCAAGCCATTCCTTTGCTAGCAACACATGGGGTTCCCACTATTGGGTTGATTAACTGCTTGAGTGAGATCAAGTTAGCCACTTCTTATACCTTATTCCTTACCTGGTTTAACTTCTGTAGCTACCAGAAGACTACCATGAAGTTTAGTGTCTTATGTGTTTTCCATTCTTCAAAGATCATGGTGTTATAATTTTGTCTTCCAGTAGCTGAACAGTACACTGAAACACTGAAACAAAGCTGAACACTGAAGTAAGGGAAAGTCCTGAAAGATTGAGATGAGAAGGAAGTAAATTACAAGCAAAGGAGGACATCTTGCCTAAAAGTTCACATTTGGAAATTGACAGACACACTGTTTCGGTAAAAGCTAATAGACTAATTTAATTGGAAAAAAACTATTTGTAATATCTCTTAAGGTTGAAAAGCTTTTTATGTTATCTCTTTTAATTTTTTACAGCATCTCTTGCAAAGTAGATAACTATTGTCTCTATATTACAGAAGAGAAATTTAAGGCTTAAAAATGTTTAGGAGATTCATTCATTAATAGAGAAAGAATTCAAATCTGCACTCTTTTTTCCATGCCCAGGATTTTTTCTTCTTCCATAACACCCTTCAACAGAGACTATTTAAGGGGAGATATATGAAAATAATACTGGAAAGGTAAGTTGATGCCATACGGAATATAGAATACTTAAAAAGGAGATGCCTGGGAAGAAACTGACATATACCCTAAATGTTAGGAAAGCAGATTTCAAAGGATTCAGAGAAAGAATAGGTAGAAGGATCCATTCCACAGTATATATCAATTTAAGGGATTTGGGAAGCTTTTAAGAGAAAACCTGTAGACACAAAGAGAAAGTATTTTTTAGGGGAGAGGGAGTAGTGGTGATTATCTAAATATTCTAATGTGGATACAGAGAAAACTCAATGACCAACTAAATTTTAAGAAGGCATATAAAGCAAATGGAAGTGTGGGCAAATGGAAGGTGAATGCAAAAGCTCATCAGGATGCTGTAAGAATAGTGTCAGGGACGCTAAAACTAATGGAAAGTTGGAGTAGCTGAGTAAATTATTATCTCATTCTGTTTAAAGCCAAGTGACAAGATACTTCATCAACCAATTTCAATCATAAGCTATAGATACTGGACTTATTAAAGTTTATTCTACATAGAATTCCATCTCTGGACTCCATGCTTTTTTATTGCCTTTGCATCCATACCTAGAATGTGCTTCCTCATCATCTTCACCTCGTGGTTTCCCTGGCTATTTTCAAAAATCTACTCAACTACTATCTTCTGAAAGAGATTTTCCAATTTAATACTAAATCCTTCTCCTCACAACTCCACTGCCAATCCTGGGCATCACCTCCAAATTCAAATGATTCTTCTTCAAGTGAATAAGAATTTGTTCAGACACTCTATGGAGTGGCTATGTCCTAAGGATTGTCTCTTATATTAGTTAAGAGCCATATCAGTTTTACTAGAAAGACATTCAAGTAAAACCCCTGAGACATAGCCTGGTAAAAAGAAACCTTTGCTTTGAGCTTGGCCTAAGTAACCTGTCTCTGTGTGTATGTATCTCTGTCTCTCTCTCCCTCTCTCTCCTTATCTGTCCCTCACTAACCCGAGAAGTATTTTGAAGGTATTGACAGGTTTGGAAGAAGATGAACAAGGAACCTAGAAGAGAAATCGCATTGGGCTTATAAGGGATCTCTTAACCACTCCACAAATGAAAGAAAAATACTGTATAATTAGGAATTATGAGTTGGTCTTTTTCTTCATATGCTCTCTAAGCTTGAACCTACTTTTCATCTATTCTCTGTATGTACTCATGTACACATACAGGTACAGAGTGTGTACCAGACTTAAAGGGGTTTTGGATAGAATATTCTCACTATAACACTTTAGTAAAATATCCCTAATGCCACTTAAGGCTAGCAGACTGAAATGATTCTCAACTGATAATCTTGAGAGAAAGCACACTAGTGGGGATTCAAGTCAAGAGTACAAGGAGAATAATTTGTGGAGCCTCAGGAGCATTCCTTAGAATCCTCAAATGGAAGATGCAACCCAACTCCAGGTCTCCAGACCCATTTGTGATTCTGGGATTTGGGATAAAGAGACACAGTTTGTGTATGATACTTCTATTTCCTCTTCCTTAGTGAATGATATTTCAATGGGAAAGGAAAAAAAAGAACAAAATGACTAAGTACCCAATTGTCCTTGATGAATTCAAGTCAATCAAGTAAACAAACAACAAATATCTATTATTAAACATCTACTAGATGCCTCATACTATGCTAAGACATGAGAGGAGGAGTGTTATGTTTGAGAAATAGAAAGTCAGTTGTGCTGGATCCTTGTATGGGACAGGATATATAAAATGAATTATACAGTGAAGTCCCCAAGTGAAGCCATTAGATTGGGGATTTCTTAAGAACAAGGATTGATTTGTTGTTTGATTGATTTGGTAGTTATAATTTTCTTTTTATTCTTTTTTTTTGAGGGGAGGTCTTTCTTTGTATCTCAAGTATTAAGCACAGGTGCTTGGCATATAGTAAACACTTAAAAGGTACTAGTTTGTTAAATAACTAAAGAAAGGCCATTTGACCTATATGAACTATACTCTCAGTCACTGGATTAAGCATGCTGGCATATTCTAACAGCATATTATTATTCCTTTTCTCCTGTGGTCAAGAATTAAATAAATAAATAGTCAAACAAATAAATAAGTGCTTCCCTACCTCCCTAGTTCATGCTCTATGCAGAGTATTGTTCCTAGACTAGTAGATGAGGGGGAAGTTGTAGGTATAATTTACCCACATTTTAGGAAATTATTTAATAAAATTATCCACGTTATTTTTGTGTGGAAATGGAAAGCTAGATGATTAAAGAATGTTTGAACCATTAGGGTAATCATTAATGTTTCCATTTCAACTTGGAAATGAACTCTCCAAAGAGTACTTTAAGAGGCCTGGTTCCATGCAGCATAAAGATTTTATTTATGACAAAGATAAAGGTAGAGATTTTATGCTTATCAAATTTGCATGATATCTTGCTTGGAGGAATAGCTTCTGATAGAAAATAAAATGTGAACTCCTTGAAAACAGAAACTTTTTAAATTTCTTTGTATTCATAGTATTTAGCATATAGTCTGACACATAGTAAGTTTTTAGTAAAAGTTTGTTGACTCTTGACTAACTGACTGTTTTATATTCAATAGGCAAGGGAGAGCCCCTGAGATAAATAGACTTCTGCTGTAGGAAGATTATTTTGGAAGCTGTGAGAAGGTTGGATTTGGGAGAAAATGGAAGTAGAAAGAACAATTAAAAGCTTGCTACAATCCTGATAAGTAGCAGCTATGTAGCACAGTGGATAGAGTGCCAGGTTTGGAGTCAGGAAGATCTAATTTCATGAATTCAAATCTGGCTCCAGACACTTACTACCTATGAGACCCTGGGCAAGTCACTTTGTCCTGTTTGACTCATCTGTAACTGAAGAAGGAAATAGCAAACTACTCAAATGTCTTTGCCTAGAAAACCTCAAACGGGATCACTGTAGAGGGCCACAGACAGTGGGGGAACTCTGGGTGAGGTATAAGACCCTTCAGCCCAGAGGGAACCTGCTGACAACACCTTCCTGAGAAGTCAGGAGGCAATGACAATCTGTGTTGTGATTGAAGCAGAGTGATAGCAGGTGGAAGAGTGATACCAGGTGGCAAAGTACATACAATAGCAAGTTGTTTATGTAGTCCTACGTATGCAGTATATACTTAGCTCATGGCAGTATTGATTTGGTTATATAAGAGTATGAGGGTATATGAGTGAGAGAATTTGGTATAAATGGACTTCATGTTTTAACCAGACTCCACTTTTCCACCATCCTTAGGAGTCTCACCTCATCACTCCTCCACTAACATGGTATGTTTTAACCACCCCAACATGGTAGGTCTAGAAAGCATGGTACATTTTGTCGCCCAACTTGGGGGCTCTAAAAAGCAGATCACAACAGATCACTAAGAGTCAGACATGACTGAGATGACTAAACAACAAAAGCAATTATGAGGAATAACCTAAAACAGTGGCAGAATGATTGGAGAAATAACTCTTCCAATTGTAGAAGGTTCAGAGAAATAGCTAGAACAAAGGCAATATAATCTGGAAAACCTAGGAAGGGATATAGAAACCTAGTTCTGGACAAGATGAAGTGAAAACTCACATATCAATTAATCAATGAATATTTATATTAAGAGCCTACGATGTGATAGGCATTCTGGTAAGCACTACAGATACTAAAAGAGGCATAACAGTCTGCTCTTAAGAAGCTTAAGATCTAGTGGAGGAGATAACAAGCAAACAAATATATACAAAAAAAGCTATATATTAGAAAACTAGAGGAAAGGGACTAGAATTAAGAAGAAGCAAGGGTTTTCTTGTCGAAGCAAGGATTTTAGTTGGGATTAAAGGAAACTGGGGAAGCCAGTAGTCAGAGAAGAAGAGAGAAAGCCGTAGCCAGAGAAAATATCCAAAGTCAAGAGATAAATTATCTTGTTTCTAGAACAGCACGTCAGTATCTTTGGATCAGAGAATACATGTCAGGGAGTAAGATATAAGAAGACTGGAAAGGTTGGAAAGAAGGAGACTAAGTTATGAATGGCTTAGAATGCCAAACAGAGCATTTTTTATCTGATTCTAAGGCAATAGAGAACCTCTCCAGATTGAATCAGAGTACAGGTGGATCTAGTAGGAAAGGATTGAGAAGTACGACCAGAGTTAAGACAACATGGTCTAGAAATATACAGGAAAAAGAATATCATATACTTTTAAAAAATCCTAAAACTGTATTATTTACAGTACAGATTTTTCTCTATATATTACGGATCTGGTTCAACTGCTCCTCTAATCTATCTTCTTTAGTGCTTTTCCACTTCTTTACATAGCATAGAGTAAAATGCCACAGCTACATTGATGGTTGAAAATCAAATAGAGGGGGCAGCTAGTTGGCGCAGTGGATAGAGCACCAGCCTTAAATTCAGGAGGACCCGTGTTCAAATCTGGTCTCAGACACTTAACACTTCCTAGCTTACCCTGGGTAAGAGAAAGAAAGAAAGAAAGAAAGAAAGAAAGAAAGAAAGAAAGAAAGAAAGAAAGAAAGAAAGAAAGAAAGAAAGAAAGAAAGAAAGAAAGAAAGAAAGAAAGAAAGAAAGAAAGAAAGAAAGAAAGAAAGAAAGAAAGAAAGAAAGAAAGAAAGAAAGAAAGAAAGAAAGAAAGAAAGAAAGAAAGAAAGAAAGAAAGAAAGAAAGAAAGAAAGAAAGAAAGAAAGAAAGAAAGAAAGAAAGAAAGAAAGAAAGAAAGAAAGAAAGAAAGAAAGAAAGAAAGAAAGAAAGAAAGAAAGAAAGAAAGAAAGAAAGAAAGAAAGAAAGAAAGAAAGAAAGAAAGAAAGAAAGAAAGAAAGAAAGAAAGAAAGAAAGAAAGAAAGAAAGAAAGAAAGAAAAAGAAAATCAAACAGAAATTCAACATTAAATACTTTGGGGAAGATCTTACTAAACTTGATCACCCATCAACTTCTATGCAAATTTGGTTTTTTTCATCTATTACTTCTTGCTGCTGAATACAATGATATTCAATCTTCTTCTATAAAGTGTTACCAAAAAATTGTATCTATTTGAACCCATTATTATCATTAATAGGCATGTATCTACCTGGCAAGAAGGTCAGTTTTTTAGAGTCTGAGATGATCTTCAGGTGATTCTCATTGTGGCAATTTCTTTACATCACTTAAACTTCCTTAGGCAATGGTGATAATGTATATCAATATCTTTTCCTATATCAGTTTCCCACTTTTTCACAACCTGCTTTGAATAGTTCAGGTTAAAACTATCAAGAATACTCTATTTTATTCTAACCCTTCTTCCCATTTTGTGTTAATTTTGATAATAACCAATTTGAACATAACAGCCAATTCACAGATGGCTCACACATTGGCAGATACTCACTTCCTGAATGTCATGGGTGTCGATTTCATTTTTTGGTGATGTTGCTACTAGTCACTATGTCTAGTGCCCTTTCATTACAAAGAAAATAGTTGGGATATATAGACATGAAATCAAAGTATTTGACCTCATTTATTTTTTAATCTCCAATCATGTTCCTCATGAGCACCAAAAATGCTCCAAGTAAGCACTAAAAAACTCCAAAGTTTTCTAAATGGAAATGATATTTTCTATTGCTACTGAATCCATAAAACTAACTCCAACAATTCTTCTACTGGTTGCTCCAAGAGAGTCCATATGCTATCTTTTCAATAAACTATGTATCCTTTCGTTTTATTCCCTGTGAGAATGTCAGCATGTATGTGACTTTGTTCCTCCAGTAGTACAACAATTTCTTAGAGATTAGTGAAATGTATTTAAAATATCAACAGCAAAATTCATCACTTCATGAAAAATATGAATTCTTTGAATTCTTTTTCCCCCTCTTTTTCTGCCTTGCTACTACCAACAGTAAACTGCAGAAGGAAAAAGTGGATATACAGGACTAATGGTCCCCACAGGATTGTGAGTTCCTTGAGGGCAGGGATTGCATTTCTCCTCTTTTTGTATCCCTAGTCCTTAGCACAGTACTTGGCATATAGTAGGCAGTTAATGACTACTTACCATCTGACTAACTAAGGACCATGTTTACTTTTCTTTGTTTCATGATTTGCCATGGCCAAAGACCTTATCTCATAGTGATGACACTACTCAAACTGAATCTTGCCATACTTAGCTATACTTGTCCTTAGCATCAGTTTAACACCATACTCAAACATATTCCCATATATAACTAACCTCAAAATGCAATTTTTCAGAAGAGAATTAACAATGAATTCTACTATATTTTTTAACTTGTTTTATACTTTGTTCAAAAACATTTTGGAAACTTGTTTCCTTTTTGACACTCCATTGGCATGCTGGCTTGTGACACTTAGCATGTCCTGGTGGGCAGCCAAAATGATCTCTATCAGTGACTCACCTTTCTTTATAAGCCCACTCCTGGCAAAGAAGCAATTGGCAGAAGGATCATGCCAGATGCTCATCCCTGGAACTCTAGTGTGAGAATTCCAAGCTCTACAAAGGGCAGATGAGGTGACCATCTTAGATTTAATTTCTATTCATGGAGTTCCCTGACCTGGAAAGTTGGACAATCTTGAGGTAAACTGATTTTTTTTTTACATTCTTTTCCCAATTAACTATAAGAGAAAACCAAAAAGGACAGAATTTCCTTTTCATTGTTCTTGGTAGTATTCCAGAGATAATTTTTTTTTCAATAAACAAATCAAAATTAACTGTCATTCGAGCCTACAAACCCCCAAATTCTCAAACAGGTTGACCTTGAACAACTTATTGAAAAAGGAAAAAAAGCTACACTCCTTTGGGAATAAAGAAAATAAGGGAAGAAAATAATCTACAATGGTTAGTATTGCTATTTTTGTTTTCATCCCAGAATGTTGTATTTCCTGTGACAAGAAAGAATACTAATGTAATTACAAGGTTTGGGTCCTAAATCCAGACCTACCTCATAGGGTTTTTTCTTTCACTCAGCATAAGGGATCTGTATAGGGGTTTCCATCAATTAAAACAATGACTAAAACCTATTCTTTGTGGCTTTTAATTCTTTCCTTCATTCCACCCAAGAATAGCAATGAATAGCAAATATATTATATTACAGAGAATCCTAGCACAGGAAGGGATTTATAGAATTGGAAGTTACATTTCAAATACCATGAAATATCTACTTTACTCCTTCCTCTTGGATCTTGGACTCTAAGATTGGAATGCTTTTAAAAACTGAAGGAAGGGCTGTCAGATATTATGATTGAGAAACGACAAAAACAAAGGCAACCATCCTGCCATTGCCTTAAGTGTCTTTAGGTTACTATTTATAAACATTTTATCTGTTGCCATAAAACAACCATAAGACATATGTAGAAAGATTAAAACACCAAATGTTTTACATTTTTATGTCTTATAGTGATCTTTAAATTATGAGGAATTTTTTTTCATATGAGCATAATGTCTCAGTATAAAGCAGAAGATCTCCTTTTTGACTTATTATGTACATACCTTAATTTTCACATTAAATCCTGAGCACGAATTATTACTTTAGCCAGCATCTTTGCACCTAGAAGCCTTCCAAAGTGCCTTTAAAACTTCACAGAAGCTACCATTAAACCAGGCATGCTTGTTTTCTCTATGTATTCATCAAGTGAAGCATGTATTTTTTGAACTCAGGCAGTAGCCATTCATGGTTGCCTAGTCAGTCATGCCCAGTTTCCCCAAATTATCATTCCTTTAGATAGTTCCAAATTTTAAAAAATCCATTCTTTGATTACGTGTGAATATCTTTTACCTGGGGAAAAAAAAAAAGAAACGCAAAAGAAAAATGAGAACTCTTGCTTCAAATTAATTTCTTACTTTTTCCCTCAGTGAAATGCATCTAAAGAAGTGAAACTTACTGAATCAAGTTTAATGACATAATAAATTCTTCCCTTCAGACAATGCTGAGGCTTAATTCACTAGTGCACTTTAAGCTTTTGCCTTTAGCATCTGATGGGTCATTAGTCTGTAATCTAGCAGCCTGACTACTTGAAGTCTAAACTAAATCAGTGAGTACCAAATCAGGAGTTTCTGAAATATGACCAGCAGGTCAAGTGTCCTCCAAAAGACTGCCTGGGGCATCCCAGATGGGGGATAGGGCATAACAAGGAACAAAGTAGGACAGAATCTGATGCCTCCACTGACTAAAGACTTCATTCATTCTAACTCACTAAGCAACAGTTCCTTAAATGACTTGACTTCTATTTTTGATGAATTCAGCCAGTAGGTCATGCAACAAAATTGGTCAGTGTGTGCCAATAGGCTTAACATACATTATCATTGGGTTGAATATATTTTGTTCACATTTTTACCCTGAGAATCTTTGCCTAATATCCCTGAACAGGACATGATATGCCTACAGGCAATAAAAATAGTGTAGTATGTCTAGCATCTGAACTGCTATGTGCTTAATAAAAGTCTTCTCTATGCTCATTTGAATAATAATTCAATCACTATAGTCCTTTAAGAACATCAGGTTCTGTCCCTTCACATACACAAGATCACAATATCACATAATTCAGAGTTGGAAAGAATCTTAGAGCTCAGAGTCCAAACCTGTTATTTTATAGATGAGGAAAGGAGAGCCCAGAGAAGCTAAGAAATTAAGGTTTACTTTCCCAGAATCATAGAGGTAATAAGTGGGAGAGCTGATGTTTAAACTTAAGTCTTCTTATTCCAAATCCAGCAGCCATTTCACTATGCCATATTGTATTTTCTCTGTAGCCAGCTTGTAAGATAGGTAGTTACAATCATTTTATTGAAAAAAAAAAAAAAAGATTCAGAGAGGTTTTGTGACTTGTATAGGTCATGTGATGAGTAGAGTCAGAATTCAAATCTGGGTCTCTAGGTTCCAGGTGAAATAATCATTCTACTATTGCAATCTGCCTTAGGATTGAAATGACTGGATTTGAATCTTGTCTATGATATTCACTGGCTGTGGGACAAGGATGAGGTAAATCATTTAACTTCTCTGAGCCTTAGTTTGCTTATCTGTAAAACTGAAACAATACTATAAGGCTCAATTAAAATAATACATATGAAGTCAAGTCAATATGCATTTATTAAGCACCTACTATGTACCAAATACCATGCTTAGCATTGGGAATATGAAGTGGGGGAAAGGGAAGTCCCCACTTTAAAAAGTTCAATCTAGTGGAGGAAACAATATGAAAACAACAAAATAAATTAGAGGTAATATTAGATGGAAGTCACTAAGGTTAAGAAGGACTAGGAAAGGATTCTTGTAAAAGATGAGACTCTAGGTAAAATTTGACAGAAGCCAGGAGATGAAGAGGAAGAATAGCATTACAGGTATAAGACAGCTGGTAAAAAAATAACCATATCATGTGTGAGGAACAGCAAGGAGGCCAATTTTCCAGAGCCTAGAGTTTGTGGAAGGAGGGAAGGTATAAGAAGAATGGAAAAGTAGGGAGGGGTCAGATTAGGGAGGGCTTTTAACAACAAATAGGGGATTTTACTTTTGCTCTCAGAGGTTAAAGAGGGCTATCACAGTTATTGAATGGGGAGAAGAGAAGAATGTCACAATCAGAGCTACACTTTCAGAGAAAAAACACTTTGACAATTGTGTGGAGGAGGATTTTTAATGGGGAAAGAATTGAGGCAAGGAGATTCAATATTGGACATAGTGAGTTTTCAATTTCTATGAGGCACCTCATTCAAGATGAGATTGGAAATCATGGGGCAGCTGGATAGTTCAGTAGATAGAGCACAGTCCCTGAAGTCAGGAGGACCTGAGTTCAAATTTGACCTCAGAGACTTAACACTTCTGGCTGTGTGACCTTGGGCACTTAACCCCAATTGCCTCACCAAAAAAAAAAAAAAAAAGAAAGAAAGAAAGAAAAGAAATCAGTAAAGAAGTTAGAATTTCTTTAAGTAAATCTAAGAATCAATGACATAAAGATAGCAATTTAATCTATCACAGTTGATGAGGTTACTAAACAAAATATTACAGAGAAAGTAAATATTATAGAGGAAGAAGTCCAGACAGAGACTGAATCAGACTGGTAAGGAAGAGAAGAGAACCAAGAAGGAGCAATGTCATGAAAATTTAAAGAAAAAACTAACAAGAAGAATGTGATTGACAGGGTCAAAGGCTGCAGAGAGGTATTGGTATAGTCCAATTGAGAAAGGGATGAACCTGGAATTCCAGGACCTGAGTTTGAATCCTGGCTTTGCTATTTATTATTTACATGATCTTAGAAAGTCACTGTACCTCTATAGGTCTTGGTTTTCTCATCTCTTTAATGAGGACATTTAAATACAAGATACTAAGGAGGTTCCTTCTGGTTCTAGTTGTCATTTTTTTTTGACAGAAAAATACAGGTACAGTTCATTTCATACCCATAACTACCTTGAAAAATAGGATGTGTCATTCATGATCATCACATTATCTGATTTCTTAAGGTTATCTACAAGAAAGGGTAGAATGCAAATAACAAAGCCATCCTATTTGCTGTGGCATTTCTATGGTGATTCAAAAATTCACAAACATCAGTCTTTGTGCTTCTATTTCTTTCCTATGTTAATCAAGTATCTTGTATGGTGCTGTGTACTTTAGGTATTCCAAAAGGTTATTATAATTGTTGAATTCATAGACAGCTAACAATTGACATAGTAAAAAATGGACAGAAAACTGCTTAACTGAATTTGCAGAATCCTCCTTGTTGTTGTCATTTTTCAGTAGTGTCCAACTCTTTGTGACCCAGTTTAAGGTTTTCTTAGCAAATACTGCAGTGATTTGCCATTTCCTTCTCTACCTCATTTTACACATGAGGAACTGAGGCAAAGGGGGTGAAGTGACTTGTCAAGGGTCACATAGTATCTGAGGCCAAATTTGGACTCACAATGATGAGTATTCCTAACTCCATGCCTAGTACTATAATCACTGAGCCACATAGCTGCCCCTCGTGTGCTCTTTGTCTACCTTATTTCTTTTTCCAGAATAAGACAGAAATGATAATGGTTCTATAGGAGATTTTGAACCAGAAGGACAAGTCAACAAAAAGGAAAAAAAAGGGAAAGACCAGTGATTCATATGACTTCAGTATCATTAAGCAGTGGAAAAATCATATTTCCAATAGTCAGAATTTAAACATAATCAAAAAGAAACATTTTTAACTAAGTTCTGGAAGAAGACAGATGCTAACAACCCCCCACTCTTTCCTCCAAGTTCCTGCATGTTGAATGTTTTATTTTGTGGTTTGGGACTTTGAGCTAGGTTTTATAGTGAGAAGTTTAAAGTGATTGGAGCATTTGAAGTGGGAAGATTTGTTAAAGAGCAATTGCTACTTTATAATAAAAGAGAAAGTAGGAGATGACTCAACTTTTCTCTCTCTTTTTGTCTAAAATCCAAACTATCTAGCATTTCCCTCAGAGATGAAGATAACTTTTAAATAGATAAGGATCAAGACTTGCTCTATAGGATTATTTGGTAAAGTACTATTTCAACAAACACTTTGATCTGTCCATCTATTATTATGAATGTTATCAGAGACAATCCTATATCAACTTGGATATTCCTATATAGATAGTGTAATGCAATTAAGATTGCTAAATCATAACATTTCCTCAATTAAATAATTTGTTTACTTTTTTCATGCAAACAATGAAAAATTAAATAATTTATGCAAACAAGAAAAATGTTAAGCCTCAGCAACCCTATTAGTTTTCTACCATCCATATAGGAAAAGCCAAATGGATGAAAGATATCCATTGCTTAGACTGTGGTACACAATTGAATGGACAAACTATAGAACTCATCCAGAATTTTTATAAAATGTTGATGAACAATGATCCAGGCCCATAACTGAATGGCAGAAAAACAATGAGAACTAAAAGTTCCTTTAAACAGCTCTAACATTCTCCCCAAAACAAAGAAATAGTATTCTTCTGGTCATATTGTGTAGTCACTGGTGAAAATATAGGACAGTTTCTGAATGATTCAGGTTGAAACTCACCTGGACTGTAATTGAGAGGAGTACAGTGGGCATAAGTAGGTTAAAACACATTAAAACAAAAATGTATGTAGAAGAAAGAATACAAAGAATGTCTTTAGGGAGCAGTAGCAAGAACATTAAATTTGGCAAAGAATCCAGATTACCAGTTACTAATTCTAATTCAGCCTGTCACTTATTATTTGTGTGAATATCAGGAAAGTTACTTGACTCAGTTTACTGAGTTTCCTCAGTTTATTTAACTATTAGTAAGAGGCTTAGATTAAACGGTCTCTAAAGGATCTTCTAATATCTATTATCCCATAATGCTATGAATAAAGGAAATGGACAGATTTCACTGCTCCATTAACAATGTTAAGAGATTTGAGGATTCTCCAGCATTGTAAATTTATGAAGACATAGAATAGTCTCACAAGATAGGCAGTCATAGATAAGTTGCCATTTAGGAATGCCATACCAGTGATATCATAGATCCACTCATAATTATTTTAGTATCAAATTATTCTTATGCATATATCAAATAACTTACAAGGTTTGGGTTTTTTGTTTGTTTGATTTGGTTTGGTTTTTTAGCACACAGCATTGTTCAATCATTCCCCCTCCCCAATCAAAACTTTTCAAGAACATCTTAGACACTGATCATCTGAGTGAACCTTGATTTCATCAGTGAAGCCATTACCTCCACCAATGAAGATCAAAAATTTCTCCATAGCATTTCATTCTCTGCCATTCTTTTCTATCTTTTTTTAACAAGATATTACCCCTCTAATCAGCTGAAAACTTTGGAATGCAATGTAAAAAATACTGAACTTCAAGCCAGAACCTGAGTTTGATTTTAATTCGCCACTCATTACCTGTGTTAGTTTTGGAAAGTCAGATTTTCCAGACCTCAGTTTTCTTTTCTGACAAATGAGAAGATTTGACTGAATGATAATTAAAGTCCCTTCCACTTCAAGATTTATGATTCAATGGTTTCTGATTCTTTTTTTTTTTATGACCATCTACTTCCTTTTAAAATCATATATGTCCTTGTAAATAGCTTTTGCCTGCTTTTAAGACCTACATCTTATCCTCAAAATATATTTTCTGAACATAGTTTTTAAAGTTGTCCCTCATGCCTACTATCATATTAAAGTCACTGAATATAAAAATACATATTAATAATTAAAATAGCTATTATACTATATATAAAGATAACAATATACAAAATCACTGAGTATAAAGATTGAGATCAAAGGTTCTAATCAATTGCTTTCTAACTGTGATATATGGCAAAACTATTAGTGTAACAGACAGATGATACTTGGGTTTGAATCCTTCCTCTAACATAAATTGGCCAGGGACAAGTTATCTAAAGTCTCCAAACATCAGCTTCCTCATTGGTAAATTGGGAATCATGCCTGGGATATCTACATCATGGGGCTGCTGCATCAAATGATATAATACCTGGAAAATTCTTTGTGAAACTTAAAGCTGTTCACTTAGCTGTTGTTATTCAGCTTATTCATTCATTGTCTCTGTTTCATCTTTTACAAAAGATATTAGTGTATGATCTATGCTTATTTTTATGGTGGTCTAGTCAGTTATATTCATCATTAGCCCTCTAACTTCTTCATGAGTTTCATTTTCCTTTATAGTGAGAATACAAATATATATGTAAATCAGTTCTTTGAGTGACACATCAAATAATCATGGTATTTTCCTGTTAGAATGAACCTCAGAGACCTTAAAGACCAAGCCATCTCTATATTGAAATTTTCTCTCCATCTCCAACAAGTGCACATCCATAGTCTTTACTTGAAGACTGGAGGGAAAATGCATTTCCTCCCAAGGCAGCTCATTCTACTTTTGAACAGTTCTCATTTTTAGGTAGCTATTTTCCCCTCTTATCTCAAATCTAAAGAGTCTTCTTGTCTATTTCCATCCAAAGTTTCTACTTCCTCCGTCTAGGACAAAGTAGAACATCCTGTGGGGCATGTAGATGACACAATAGATGGATCATCAGTCCTGAAGTAAGATGGAACTAAATTCAAATCTGGCCTCAGACACTTAACTAGCTATATGACTCTGGGCAAGTCACTTAACCCTATTTGCTTCAGTTTCCTCATTTGCAAAATGAACTGGAAAAGGAAATGGTAAACCACTCAAGTATCTTTGCCAAGAAAATCCCTAATAGGTCACATAGAGTCAGACATGACAAAAACAACTGAACGATAACTCTATGTCTCTTAGGTCTTTAATTCTCTACGCAAGATACTTTGTGTTTCTTCAACTGAACTCCATATGTTCTCAAGGCCTCTCAATACCTTAGTTACTGTCCTCCCCTTTTTTCATCTATTAGATACAATCGAAATTGTCCTGTTTTCCCCCATTCCCACACAAACATAAACTATGTTGAAATCCTCCTCTTCCTTCAAGGTGCTACCTACTCTATGAATACCCACTTTCTTTTTCTACTCACTCTCTAAGAAAAAGTCATCTCTTTTTTCCTCAGAACTTACACAGCTTTTATTTGTATTACTTTGTATTATTTGTATAAGTTAAATGTTAATGTCTTGTCTCTGCCCCTTATCAATAGATTATAAACTCGAGAAAGATAGGAAACAATACTAATCATCTTTCTATATTTTAAAAAATCTACCACATTCATGATCTGCATATAAAAAGCATTTAAGAGAAATATGTTGAATTAAATCAAAGGCTTATGTTCACAAGTTTACAGTTGAGAAAACTGACACACAGAGAGCTAGTTAAGTATCAGAACCAAGTTCAATATAACATCTCTTATACCACATTACCTCATTATTATTATAGCTGTTTTATTTCTCTGAGCACAGCTACTCACCCATTCATGGTTTTTTTAGAACCACACACAAAAGCAGCCCAGAATATTAAGGCTTGGGTGGGTTAGAATCTGGAGGGCAGGGAGGGGCAACCCACATCAATGACCTTACAGATCCTGACATGACTCTAAAGGTTATTGATAGGTTTCAATAATTCATATTGTTTCTTTCCTCCTCATCTCATGGAAAGCTTTGAGCATTTTTACATTGCATCTGAATACCCTGAGGTACAGGTTCAAATGAATAGTCAATTGTACCATTTAGAGTACTGGCAGTCAACAAATTATTGAAAGAACAGGAAGAATGGAGAAGTAAGAAACAACAGCCAGAAAAGGCTAGAAATCTGAGAAAAACAATAATATTAAGAAAGAAAGAATAGTGATTAAAAGATGAGGGATTCAGAGAGAAAGTGCTCAAGGAGATATGAAAGGGAAGAATTAACAGGAATATAGGAAGAAAGGTTGGAATAATATTGTACAAAGGTTCTAATTTAATTAAAATGTTTTAAGTAAAACCATGTTTTAAGGAGTCTCCATTCTTTTTTACTTTCAAATATGGCAGGAAAAAAGGGAAAGTTATAATAGGAGAGACGCAGCTACCCAGCAAGACAAAGAGGCTGGACCATATGTCATATCAAAAATAAGTTACTTAAGACTTGCATGAAATAACAAAGAGTGAAATGAGCAGAACTAAGAGAATATTGTGCACAGTAACTGCAATGTTGTTCTAGGAACAACTTTGAACAACTAAGTTATTTGGGGTATTATAAATATTCAAATCAACTACAAAGGATCTATGAAGTAAGATGCTTCTCACATAAAAAGAAGTATGTATAGTATGGTTATATATATATATATGTATGTGTATGTATGTATATATATGTATATATACATACATACACATATTTATATATAATATTTGGTGGAGTGAGGAAGGAAAAAAAAGTAGAAAACAGAAGAAAACTTAGGAGGAAACAGAAAAGCAGGGTAACTTTACAAATGACATGTAGCATTTATTACATAGTTTAAAAAAAGTGAACACTGTAAAATGGAAATTCATGGTTTTATATTGAACCCTCTTTTCATGTCATATTGGGTGTTTGGAAATGTTCTCTTTTTTTGTCTTCTTGTATTTAAGTTCAAAATAATATTTTAAAAAAAAATGTAAAAGTCACTTAAATTGACCAAACTGATAAAAATTGGTTCTTATCTTGAGTACCTTTAGGACAGTCCCATAGATATAGCAATTTCATAGTTTGGATCTTGTTCCTCCCTCCTGTTCATTAAGACTCAGCCTACTTTGAGTACTCACTTTTTAACTCACAAAATAAAGAAGCTGAAAGAGATTATGCCTAAGGTCTCTTGACCTCTAAGATCTTGGTATTTCTGTGAAGACGGTATCAAAGTATGTGTAAGTTCTAACTCACAATTCTAGATGCATTTAGAGCTATTGAGACAAGCAATTCAAATAAAGAAACAAAAAGAGGACTGGGATCAGAGGATCCAAATTCTGCATCTGTTACTTATTTTTGTTTCAACTCCATCAACACCTTTCCTTAGTACTCAGTTTCTCTATTATTAAAATAAGCAAAAAAGAAAAATCCTGATCTAATATACCATTTATATCCAGGTGTACTCTTTTAAAAAATATATCAATCTCATTACCATATACTCACTTGTGCACTCAGGTTGCTTTCTTTTCCATTTTTGAGATGTTTTCAGAGAAAAAACTCCAGCCTCTGGGCAAACTGAATTGGATTAGCAGTTAGACTCCCAGGATATCAAGGGCTGTGTTTTTACAAAACCACATAATCAGTTTAAAGGATTTTGTTTTTAGTGGTTTGATTGATTCTGTGATTGGTTCTTTGACTGAATTAACAAAGCTGGTTAGTAGTTTGATGTTTAGTAGATTCTAAATGGGCATAAGTTGAAAAAGATAAGGAGATAGTAACATAACATTGACAAACTCATGTGAAACCATTGGAAATTTCAGTAGGTAAATTGAATTGGTTTAACTGGTAATATTTGAAAACTATGACCTTATTTTAAAAGCCCATTTTAATAAGATTAATTGATGATAATATTGTAAAATCTTAGAACCCTTATTTTTTATTCAGTGGATCCCAAATAATCTTTCTAAATTCCATACTACTTGGCTAGAGTTACTATTTTAATCTATCAGCTTTTTTTTTTTGACATCAAAATTTTTATTTATATCAAGATCTCAACTAAGTGATTATAAAACTATTTTATTCATGCAAATTCATTGCATGTTTTGAATATTTTGAATATTTCTTTTTCATTTAAATGAACTAGTTTTGATATGCCATGTCACTTTCATCACTTGGGTCACTTTTATATATGCTATTCAGAATGAAACAGCAAATGAACTACAGCATGGAAAAAAATGAGTCAGGATTTGTTTCTGATCAGAGCTTCAAATTTTCATTTCAACTAGACAAAAAAGAAATGAAGGGTTTTCAAAATGGGGTCATTGAGAGGTTTTTTTTTTTCCTTCTTACTACATGACAATCATTTAAAAATTAGAACACATATTTCTATATTTTCAAAGGAGTTATGAGATAAAAAATGAACAAAGAGTTAAACAATTTGGTATCATAGAAATATCTCAATATTAAATATTGCACCTGATAAAGCACAACACTCATTTTAGAGTCAAATTTTCCTCTGTGTCTCAAACCTGGCATGATCCAATTTTTCCTTGTAAATTATTTACATTTGAAAATCTTACTTCTGAAATGGAAGAGTTTAAAACCTTTATTAACCCAAAAGTTATTCATCACACTTTACCTGAATCTTAATGAAACATTTATATTCTTGAGTCACATGTTTTAGGTCATCGTCCCAAAAGTTTCTGTTTTAGCCTTGACAAATTCTAAGTTTGAAAAAAAAAATGTGTAAAAAACTCTTCTAACTGATAAAGAAAAGAACAGATTTAAGATTGTTATACAATATTCTTCATTTTAGCAAAATCAAAAATTAACTCTTTACTCAAATTTAACATGATGGCAATGCATATTGCCTACTAGCTATATGTGTTTATTATTTGTGCAATGATTAATTATTATTCTTTTTGTATATTGGAAATATATCTGAAATTCTCAGGTATAAAGTACTTTATTGAGATAAGACAGATTACGTTTCATTCTTGTTCATTGTTATTATTTTTTAAGCTATTTTCACTGGCAAGATTTATGGATGATAAAATTTAATGTAAATATGGTTTTGTTTTGTAAAACACAGAGTAAGTTTTCAGACTTAAAGTCCAAGAGCTTCTAAAGATAGAGTTTTCTTAAATACAAAAGCTACGTGATAGAGTAAATGTGTCTGGTTTTTAATAATATTTGAGTAGTGGGAAATTCATTAACCAATATTTTTAGTAACTGAGCTAATATTTAAGATATCCACTATTTATTTTCATCTAAGCATTTTCTCTCATTTTCTTTCTTATTTCCTCAGGAGATAGAAGGTATTTAGAAAAGATTTAATTTTTTTTTTTTTTTATTATTATTGAACTATCAAAGACATTTTCTCTTCTGGGACCTTCTTCACTTTCTCACTCATTGTATGTTAACATACTTCACAGACAATAGTGAAATGAACCCAAAATGCCAACTTAATATTTGCATTATAAATAGAGACACAAAAGGATATTTTTGAAACTTTTGGTTGATCTGGCATATCAAAGATCTCTTTCTAAGCTACTTCAGTCACTTTATTGAAGTGAACTGAAAGCATTAACTTAAAAGTAGCAAGAAAAATGGCATGAAAAAAATTATTTCAGTGAAACTCTTCAGTATACTATGTGAATATTCTCTTCCCCTCTGAAATGTTTTCCCCCTCTCTATTTTCATGTCTACTCCAACAGTATTAGGCAAGGTGAAAATCTGAAGTTCACCAAATTCATTTTTAAACTAGTTCTGAGAATCTCTCTTTAGCCAATCATTCTATTAAAATTAATGTCCTCATTGGAATCCAATCTGTTTTCTTTATTTTCCAAATGAAGCTTCAAGAAGAATTGTCTGTCAGCAGTGGAAATGACCTATAAGTAAAGTGACTGTGCTAACCTTGCTCTTAATCCTATATGCTCATCTTTTACAGTACATTCTTCTGACTCCCAAAATTGTGCCCTGCAACCTCCTGAAATAAATGCTCCCACTTTATATTTCCTCAAATTGCAAAAGTCAGATAAGTTGATTGAAAACTGCAAAAATTAATTATATCCATTCCAATAATCAAACACAAACAGGAATTTGGCACATCTGATAAGTGCTTTAAACTTGAACTTGTTCTATTATTCATTGTAGATATGTATTTCTTCAACTGGAGGCTGGGCTCTACTGGGAAAGTCACCAGGAAGTTTGAATAAGGTGACAAAGACTTGAACTTCAGAAATCACAATTTTAGTTTTTGTTTTTGTAGTGGTGGTGTGATGATGGTTTGGGGAGGGGGGGGAGTAGGCAAACTGTCTTACTGCTAGTAAATGTCAGAGTTTGGATTTGAATTCAGATTCTCCTGACTCCACGGTCAGTGCCATCTAGCTGCCACCTAGCTGCCTCTTCCAGAATTCACTTTTAAACAGTCATTATATGTTGTGTTGATTCTGAGTTAGCTTCTTCGACCTACAATCTTTCCTTCTTATTCTTTAAGATTTATTATAATGATATATCAACAACTATCCTTTGATAGTAGCAATGCTCATAAGGAAAACAAAAGGCTTTCTGTTTACTTAGGGAACTTCTGAAAGTGGTGAACCATATAGAAATTTGGGTAGAACAGTAGAAAGATAACTTGTTTTGGTTTCAGAAAGATTTAGTCTCTTACTATTAGGATAGTTTGGAAAAGTGATTCCACTTTTCTGTTAATTCATCTACAAAAAGGGAACAATAACTACTTTACAGGCTAGTTATAAGGAGTAAATAAGATCATGGAAGTTAAGTATTTGTGAACTTAGATGTGTTATAAAAATATAAGCTATAATGATGAAAGTTACAGGGAGATATGTATGTGTCTGTGTATATATGTCTGCGTGCTTTTCCTGCCCTCAATGTATTTTGTGCATTTAATAATAATTTTATTTTTTTCCAATTACATGTAAATTTAGTTTTCAATATTCGTTTTTGTAAGATTTAGAGCTCCAAATTTTTCTCTCTTCCCCCTCTCCAAGACAGCATTCAATCCAATACAGGCTATCATGTACAATCATATTAAATTAATATTTCTATATTTGGCTTATGAAAGAAAAATCAGAACAAAAGGAAAAACACAAGAAAGAAAAACACAAAAAATATTTTAAAATTTAAATAGTATGTATGCTTTGATATACATTCAGATCCCATAATTCTTTCTCTGGTCATGAATGGCATTTTCCATCACAAATATTTTGAAATTGTCTTGGATCACTGTATTGCTGAGAGGAGGTAAGTCAATAATAGTTGGTCATCACACAATATTGCTGTTACTGTGTATAATGTTGTCCTGGTTCTGCCTCATTCAACATCAGTTCATGTAAGTCTTTCCAGGTTTTTCTGAAAGGCTGCCTGTTCATTACTTCTTATAAGACAATAGTATTCTGATACATTCATAAACCATAATTTGTAAACCATTCTGTAACTAACAGGCTCATTTTTCAATTTCTGATGTCACAAAAAGAGCTGATATAAATATGTTTGTATATGTAGATCTTTTCCCCTTTTTTATGATCTCTTTGGGATATAAACATAGAAATGGTATTACTGGGTCAATTAGTAGGCCATTTGATAGCTTATTGGGCAGGATTCCAAATTGTTCTCAAAAATGGTTAGATTACTTCACAATTCCACCAACAATGCATTCGTATCTTGGGGTGATATTTTTTTTTTTTATCTTGGGGTGATATTTAGCACACAATTATATATTTAGAGCTGGAATAGACTTCAGTGATCATCTAATTCAATCTCCTTCTCATAAAGATGAAGAAACTAATATCCAACAAAGACAAATGACTTGTCACCCAAAAAGTCACAAGGCTAGGTCTTGAACCCAGGTCTACTACTCCAAAGCTGGAACATTTTTCATCTCTATTACCACTGGAACACTGGATCTGAAATCAGAGGATTCCCCCCTAGCCTTGTCACTTATTACTTATGTGTGACCTGAAACAAGTAATTTAACTTCTCTCATTCTCTCTCTATTAAATACATGACCTTTTTGAAATTCCTTTGAACCTAATGCTCTTGTAAAAAAAAAAAAAAAAAAAAAAAAAAAAAGATATGAAACATTACTACAATGTGGAAGACAGAAGAGATAGATATCCTTTGTCAACTAATATTTAAAAATAAATCCTTGTCACCATCCAAAGTCATCTGTACATAGATCTGCATTATGCAGTGCTCCCTTTTTTAAAGAATATTTAATACTACAATTATGCATTTTTGTTTTTGGCTAAAGAGGTCATCACCTACACATTCCTACATGGTAATGCAGCCTTGTATATAACTCTTTAAATCTAATAGCAAAACTATATCATATGTAATAACATGTAACTATTCTCTAGTTTGCTTTTAATTTATTATTTCCTTAGATATTCAGAGTGAGGAACAGAGATCTTAAGTAAAGGAGATTTTATCAGCTCTTTCTTCAGTGTATGTTATCCTGTTTAGCTATATACAAGTTTTCCTCATAGTCACCCCACCCCATCTTCTGCCTCATTAAAAAAATAGTAAATCTACAAAAACTTGATAAAATAAAATTAACATTAAATTGTGGATAATGCTGATGTAGGGAGATGCTAGCTCTGACATTTAGCAATGTGGAGCTTATTAGGACAAAGATACATCTGTTTCAAATTAAGTTAAGGAACTGAGTGTGTGATCATTTTAACTAGAAGAATTGAATTCATTTTTCTTAGCTGGGTCAGGATGTATAGATAAGATATTAGGTTTAGGTGAGTAAAGATATTGTCCCTCCAGTTGCCATAATGTCTAATTTGTCCTTTCATTCTAAGATTCCTGTGCAATGGTTTCTCTCACTCCCTTTAAAAAAAAAAATCAGTCTGGCCCTTTGTTAGATAACCATGTGTCACTAACCCAGTAACACACCTTGGTAAATGCACATCACTAAAAGAGATTTGACTGGAAGCTCAAAATGCATTTATTAAGTGTCTATCATAATTTGCCATCCTTACCCAAGTGCATATTCTGAAAATCATAGCAATCAGTATGTTCTTGTTGCTGCATGAAGCTTCAAATTATGTCTAGCAATGACTCATTCAAGAGGAAAAATTTAGCAATATTCTATTATTGCTACATGCTACTCTGCCTTTGTTAGAAATACTTCAGTATCTTGCCTTTTGTAATAACACCTTATTTCTACTTCCTCCATAGCTGAGAGTCAAGGCCCTAGTCTATTTACCTTTGTCATATTTCACTGAAGGATCTTGCTAATGCCTTCACTAATTCTTTCTGAAAACACTTCTTCCTTGAATCCTTCCTTTGATAATCCTCAAGAGAAACCTTCTCCACAGTAATAAGTAGAAAACAACAACAACAAAAAAGCAAGGGGGGCCAAAGTTATTATATACAAATAACCCTGTTCTAACCCCAATCTCAGATAGTATTTGTATGAATTGCTCATCTCACTGGGGTTGTAAACCATATTGTATTAAGTCAAGTTCCCTGTTAGTACTCAACAAATTATTATTATGAAGAATAATGATAATAATATGTCCACTCCACCATTAAGATCTATTTAGGAGTTTGCCCTACTTCAGAAATAAAAAAGGGTAAAGGCCTGGGACACCTGTGAAAGGAAAGAACATGAAGCAAAACACTTCTCTGATTCATCAATAAAAAGAGGAGGCAGGAATTCTTGGTGCCTTCATTTTTATGATACTAAACTAAAAAATATTTTAAATAGCTTCAGTGTTGGAACTTTTTAGAAAATTTAGAAAATTCTTCACTAAATAAATTGTTTAAAATGAAAACATATGAAATAAGAATAACAAAAAAGTCTAGATTTTTCTTCCCTTTGAAAAAAGAAATAACTAAACCTCCTAATTCATTCGATTTAAAGGGTTTCATTGGAATTGCTTCTCAAAATTCATTTATATCAAAAAGCTTTCTGTTGGTTACACGGTATTCTGGGAATTCCCATAGGAACCAAAAAGCATCCTTCTACAAAATCTAACATAATATGTATTACCATGATACAAGAAAAAAATTTCATTGTATATTACAAACCTTTATTTCTCTCCTTAATGTAAGGTAACCTGCTACAGGTGGGAAGCTATCATTGTATGAGTATTCTTTGACAAGTGCTCAAACCTAAGAAAACCAATTGGTGAGTTTTAATCTAATGATAAACTTGTTATCTATTTCCAATGACATCTGAAACAATCCTGAGTTTTACATAATATGTTCAGAGGCCCTAAAAATATCAGAAAGTCCTAAGATCTAGGATGGAGCACATTACCCAAACATGTGTTTAGTGGGACTTATAAAAATGACAGATTTCTGTCCAGGGTTCATAAAAAAATATCCTATTTGAGTTTTCCTGTTGTTCTAACATATGTCTTTCTTTCCCATTGATAAGAAAAAAATATGATCTATATCTATATCTAGATCTAGATATAAGTCTTGTACCCATATGCTTTCTGGTTCATTAATAAAGAAATGTTGGTTCCAGTTGTTCAATTGCTCCTTTTTGTCTGACTCTTCATGACCTTATGCCTCATCACATGCTAGGCCTTTTTCTCCTCCACTGTATCTTAAAGTCTGTAAAAGATCATGTTCATGGCTTTTATGACACTATCTCTCCATCTCCATCTACTATCCCCTTCTTCTTTTGTCTTTGATCTTTCCCAACATCAGGGTCTTTTCCAATGAGTCCTATCTTCTCATTGAGTGGCCAAAGTATTTAAGTTTCACCTTCAATATTTGATTTTCCAATGAATAATCTGAGTTAAGGTCTTAAAGCATTGATTGATATGATCTTTTTACTGTCCAAGGTTACTCCAAGCGCACAATTGAAAAGCATCAATTCTGAAGCACTCAACTTTCCTTATAGTTCAACTGTCACAGCCATATATTGCACTGGAAAAAACTGTAGTTTTAGCTACATGAATCTTTGTCAGCAAAATGATATCCCTGATTTTTAGTATACTGCCCAGATTTGCCAAAGTATCTTTTAATTTCATGGCTGTAATCACTATCTACAGTAATCTTTGAGCCCAAGAAAACAGAATGTGATATTGTTTCCATTTCTTCTCCCTCTATTTGCCAAAAAGTGATGAGACCAGTTTACCAATATTTTTTTTTTAATATATTGAATTTCAAGTTAGCTCTTACACTTCTCTTCTTTTACCCTTATCAGGAGATTTCTTAATTTCTCTTCACTTTCTGCCATTGAAATGGTATTGTCTACATATCTGAGATTTTTGATATTTCTCCCAATATTCTTATTTCCAGCTTGTTATTTATCCAGTCTGGCATTTTGTATTATGTATTCTGCATATAAATTATGCATATAATGCATATAAATTATATGCAGAATACATATAAATTAAACAAATAAGGTGACAACATACAGTCATGTCATACATTGTTCCACATACAGTTCTAACTATTCCTTCTTGTCCCACAAAGAGGTTTCTCAGGAGACAAGATGATCTGGCACTCTCATCTCTTTGACAATTTGCTACATTTTGTTATGATCCACATAGTTAAAAGTTTTTAATGTAGACAATGAAGTAGAAGTAGATTGGGAGAGGGGAGAATCCTTTGCTTTCTCCATAATCCAATTTGGCAATTTGGTCTCTAGTTCCTCTGACTCTTCGAAAATCAGACTGATTTTCTGGTAATTCTCAGTTCATATATTGTTGAAGTCTAGCTTGTAGAATCTTAAGCATAACCTTGATGTCACATGAAATGAATGTAATCATTTGGTGATTTGAGCATTTTTGGCAGATACCATATAAGTAGTTATTTATGTCCTAATCAACTCCCCAAATACAGAGTGTTTAACTGTAGAGCTATGTGCAAATTTACAAAATATTGCTAAAATTAAACATCATGAAAAATGATTGTTTGTTTTTTACAAAAATTCCACACTATAAGCTTAAGGTAGTCTATAAATTGTTAACTCCCCATATAAAAGTTTTAATACAATAATGAAATCATTAAATCTCAAAATTATAAGAAACTTCAGATATAATTCAACCCAACCCAAATTTAGATAAGAATTACCTAACTTTTGACAAATCATCATCTATTCTTAGATGATGAGCTCAAGTGATACTGAATGTATTACTTCCTCAAACTTCCTATTCTACTTTTTGACATCTCTACATATTTTTAGGAATTTTTTTCCTTCTAACATGCCAAAATCTGTCTCTTGGAAACTTTCATTTTTTACCTAGATTCTAGATCACTCTGTGGAGACCAATTAAAACAAGTCTTCCTAATAATCTTTCAAATACTTGAAAAGAGTTATCACATCCACCCTAAAGCTACCATAACTCTTCTCCAGAATTAGCATCCCCTGTTCCTTAAACCTCACAAGACTCAAGTCTCTTTAATGTCTTGCATATGCTCCCCATGACATGCTTCAGCTTATTTCTTACCTAAATATGTTACCATAAACTTTGAACTAGGATCATGGGATCCTAGATTTTTGAGCAGAAGGAATCTTGGAGACCACTGAATACAACTGCTTCATTTTTACATCTAAGGAACTCTAGCGCAGGCTAGAAAGTATTTGAGGCATGATTCAAACTCAAGTTTTCCTGACTTCAAGCCACTGTTACTCAACTAATTTCTCCTAAATGAACATAGAATGTTACATTTGCTATTGAAATTAATAATGAGTTCAGAACAAATGTGTTTGGTCTGACCAAAACAAAATTCAATGGAACTATCATCTCTTTCTTCCTGGGGACTATTTTTTCAAACCCTAAATAACATTCTTCTTACCCTCACCCTCTCATATTAATTTTCCTTCTATTTACCATGATCAACCTCATATCAAATCTGTGGCTTGTCTATTTTACCTTTTTGGCATCTCTCACAAACACATCATGGTTTCCCATGTGGCTCAAAAAAAAAAAAAACCTAAAGAGTTTTTCATCTCTCTCCTCAGATTACCACAATATGGTCTCCAAACTTGTCTCCTTATTTTGATTCTCTTACTTCTCAAACATATACCCCGAAACATACACAAAGTACTCTTCCTACTCATTCCTTTACTCAAAAAATTTCAGTGGATTCCCATTGCTACTAGGATAAAATTCAAGTTCCTTATAATTATAATCATCCACAAACTAACTGCAATTTACCTCCCAGGGACTATTTCACATTATTTCATGTTTCATGAAATTACATCCATAGCTCTTCCCCAAAGTCAATACTTCATTCCTTTTACCCACGTATTTATAATCCATTACCTATTCTTCTAAAGTGCTCCTTCTCTGCCATGTTTTCAAGCTTACTCAGGTTCTGGTCTCTCTTTGAAAACTTTCCTGATTCCCCCAATCATCAATTATCTTATACTGCACACATCTGTGTACATGCCACTGCCACCAAAAATTATAGAATCATTTATTATATATTATTTTTAAAGATCTTGAGATTATTGATCAATGTAAATTATGAAAGGAAACACAGAAATTGTTCTTCCCTCCCTGCAAGTTGCAAAAGTTTAGCACCTACCAAAAAGCTAGCAAGAAGTGGCCTAGTGGTTAGACGTACACATCAGAAGTTTGCTATCTCTATATACAAAAACATAGCTCAAAATATCATAGAAAGCTCAACTAATAAATCATGCTAGGGCTCAAGGACTATCACAGATCAAACTGTAGTCTGTAATTGCACCAACTGATCCATAAAAAGTTAACAGTATTTCATAAATGTATTCATGCTAAATCTTCCATCTCTAAGATTCCTGGAATTTAAAAAAAAAAACAAAAACACAACTTTCAAAATAGAACCTAGCAAAAGAAATAAAGAACAAACAAAATGTGGGAGCAAGAAGACATATATAACAACCCCATCATCCTATATGCCATTGAAACTACAATGGGATAGTTTCAGTAATTTTACAGAAGGTAAGTTCGGGAGGTATGTTTGAGAAGAAAGAGAATCAAAATAAGGAGACAATTTTGGAGACCATATTGTGGTAATCTGAGGAGAGAGATGAAAAACTCTTTGGGTTTTTTTTGAGCCACATGGGAAACCATGATGTGTTTATGAGAGATGCCAAAAAGATAAAATAGACAGGCCACAGATTTGATATTTTATTTTAATTTTGATTTATTTTAATGCAACTTTAAAAAGCAGTTATCTTTAACCACTTGTCCTCTAGTCAATACAACAATTTATTTTTAATAGCAGGATACTATCTTGTCCCAATACTACTATCTGAACTTTAGTGAACAGATAAGAATATCTTTCCAACAATAATAAATACCTTTATCTAAGTTTAGCCCATTGTCTGTCATAAAGATGCATATGCATCACATATAACAATAAAGAAAGCCATTGCCTACAATCATCTCAATGTAAGATTGATTTAAGAATATTTTAATACATGTTACCATACCAAAAATTCATACTCTTCAAGCCATAAGAACCAAAAAAGTTCATAATTTGCCAAACCACCTGGAATAAAAAAAGTTACAAACGATAGAGAAAGACTTTAAAACCAAGGATACTGTGTCTAAGGAGAGTACTCTCTCAGTCTACCAGACTACTAGTATTTACAATTAAGTATTAGAGGAGGCATTAAAACTAAGGATACTATGTCTAAAGTAACTATTATCCCAGTCTTCCAGCTTAATAGTAACTGTCAAAAAAATGAAAATATGGTTTCCTGGTAGTATTTGTTCTTGCTGGATACATGTTTGCTTACTCACCATTCCCTAAGTATTCACAAGCCATTCTTTTAATTATGTATTATTTTGCCAAGAAAGAAAGTCAAGCTCACAGTTTTATGGCCTGAAAAAGCTATGTTACTCCTTTTTACAAAAATTGGAGCAAAACTGGCATTACTTGTTTCTCCACAATTTATTTTTCAAAATTACTGATGGCAAATTAACAGCCACATACATAATAGATTTCAGTACTCTAGGATAGAGTTTTCCATGCCTAGAAAATATGTTTACTTAAATGCTCTGGAGAAAGGTGGTCAGTAGACTTTGGTTTGAAATATAGCTCTAAGTGACCTTGGATAATTCACTTTTTTGAACCTTAGTCTCCTGATCTATAAAATGAAGTTATCAGACTAGATTATCTCTAAACTCTTTCTAAGCTCTGAGTCTGTGATCACTTCAGTTATGTTTATTTTCTATTCTTCATTATTAATTTGTATTTTCCATTTCCCATACTGAAGATAATTTTTCTTTGGAAAGAAAACAGGAGTTGAATAGTTGTGCCTTCTGTTATCTGTCCTTCCCAGGCCAAGAAGCAGTCCTATCTTTTGATCTTCTTCTTGTTCCAAATATAGTTTTCTTTTCCTTAGCACTCATCACACGTCTCAATATGTCCTAGATTTCCTATCCATGATATTATTCTTAAAGTTTATGTCATCTCATATCTGCCCCTTTCATTTTATGCACATCTTTAAAATATAAATTAGTCAATGAATCCAAATGTATCCATATCAGTTTCTTTGAATAATTTTCCCTTCTCTTCCTCATCAAAGTGGAAGTGACTTGAGAGGGATTTGAACTAGCCCATTCCCCCATAATTTCCATGGAGCTTAATAGCAGCAGAGAGGGGAAAAAAAAAACAAGCTCCATAGAACAATAGTGTCAAACTCAAATATAAATGGTTCCCTGTAGTCACATAATGACTTAGAAAAGTACAAATTAATATTGTCTATGATTTATCATATTTTTATTTATTTGATTGAATATTTCTCACTTGCATTTTAATGTCATTTGGGCCACAATCCCAGAGTTTAATTCTTTGCCCTAATCGATGGAAATTTAAAAGAGTGGAACCAATGATACATAGTTAGTCTTAAAATCTGTCACTGAGTGGGACATTTTATTTATGCTTGTTCCTTATATCTTCAAATGTTTCCTAGCAATGAACTTTTATATTTTAAAACCTAGGACTTCCCCTGGGTGAGCCCTTGCCTTAGATCTCATTGAATCTCTGGTTTGAGCTCTCTTTTTGTCTTTGTCTCCCTTTAGCTCTTTCCTCCTAATGAAGTAGTCTATACCTGATATCACCAAAGAGTCTCATACATCTGAATGTTACCTGAACCTTATTAGCATCTTTCCCTTCCCTTCCTGTTCTTCCCTTTTTGTTTCCTGGATGGGAGAGTATTTGAACTCTAAAATCTATCAATTAATGAATAACAATTTATTAAATACCTACTATGTAATAGAAAACATATTAGGCATTATATATATATATGTATATATATACGTATATATATATATATATAAATTTTCCCCAAATTTTATACAAAATAAATACAAGAAAAAAATTGTTGAGCTAGAGAGAGTTATTGGCAGCTGGAGAGATCAGGAAAAGCTTCTGGTAGGAAGTCCATGAGATGATGATTGGAGAAAATTAAGTGTAATAGTTAAGGAATTACAAAAAGGTCACGAATCCTGCCCAGTATATTTTTTGCTCAACCACAGCCTAGACCCTGCTAAGAAGGTAAGCCAAATGGGGAAATACATCTCTATAATCTTAGGACACAAAAGCCTACCTATGCTTTCTTTGAAAGCTACTCTTTGAAATCTGCTTTCTAAACCTTAAACATATATCAGATTTATACACAGTTTTTGTTACTTGTCAAACAAGAACTTTTAATCCTTGACAGAGGACAATTTCCTCCTGAGGTTCTTATTCTTTCTATATCAGCAAAGTTATTAGAACTAAATAGTCTGATTCTTGATTCTCAATTTAAAAATTGATCAGAATCATGAATTTCCTTTCCATGTAATTTTCTAGTTTAGAGTCTACATTCTCATCAAAATCTGCTTAGATCCCTAACAAGTATATGTTGAATTGGACTGAATTACCTCCTTGAGCCTCAGTATGTCAGCCCTCAATATATTGTCATCTTGATAGATAATAAAAAATGGTTTTTAAATAAAACAATTAATAAATACTTTAAGAAAACTCCTACTTTAATTCTATATTCATTCCTGAAAGTTATGACAACAAAGGGCAAGATTGGGCCAATCCCACCAGGTGAGAATGGTTTTAAGTATGGATCTAACAAAGGACCATGTATTTGTAAACTGAAGAAAAGCTCAGAAAAAAATTCAGAAAGACCTATAACCATATTGAATTTTTAAAGTTTCAGTTCATTAAGACTACCTTCTGAGTTACAAAAGGGCTTTGAGCTCCATCAGGGGAGGAAGCACCCACATTAGCAAAAATCAAAAAGCCATAAAAACACAAACTTGATTGACCAACTAAAGTGTTACCTACCCCACTAGGTAACACAGTTATCAAATATATACTGATCAAGAAGGCCCCTAAGAAATGTCAGCAATGGTGAGAATTTCAGACCAGTCGGAGAGATATTTTTGGTCAAGTGGATCTATTGACTCAAATAACTCTATGTAGGCAGCTGTCTACTTGCCTACAAGTAGGCTCTCAAGTATGTCTTTGTCCCTCCCTAGAAATCCCCTCCCTTCTTCTTACCAAGAATCCCCTTCAAGCTCAGCTTACTTTGAAAAGCTTCACCTGGCTCCAATCTTTCCACTCATTCCATCTCCACATCTAGAAAGCTATAATTAAGCTTTTACTTGCTTATAAATTTTTGTGGAGGAATTCTGGTCATCCTTAAGTATAGGGACCATGTATGTTATTCCTCTTAGTCTCTGAGTCCCAAGTACAGGACTTCATAAATATTGAGTGCTCTTTTCACATTCTTACTTACTTAACTGACTTTAACCATTGTACCTTCATGAAAGTATCACATGGCTAATGTGTATTGAAGCTAAGTTGCCTAAGATAATAAGCAGCAAGGATTGGATTTGAACCCAAGTTCTCTAACTCCTTCTGCAAAAAAAAAAACCTTTCCCAGTTCTCATTAGTTAGTATCTTTGCTCTAAGATTATTTCCTCCCTTTAACTAATTTATACTGTATGGAATGCATTTGTATATAGCTGTTTACATTATACTATGAGATCCTAAAAAGAGGGAACATCTTTTAGCACTTCTTTGTAACTCTTGCGGTTAGCAGGGTGACTGACACTCAGCAGGTAAATGCTTATTGACTGACTGACTCCAAACAGTGCTTTGTCTTCCATTCTACTAATGCTTTTCAAGAAGATCAAGTTACTTAGTAAATGACCATTTTCACATCACTTTCTCTGAAGATATTCTTTTAAACTTCAATAGTAGTCTAGGTAATAAGGTCATTTTTACCCCTTCTTAAATTAAAAAAAAAAAGTAAACCATATAATTTATAAAAATACCTGATATATATGACACCTTAAGTCTTCCAATGCATCACATATATATCTTCCTTGATTATTTTTTTTAGTATTAAATAAGGGTACAATAATGAGGAAACTGGTAGGTAAGTTATACCTTCATGGTCATAGAGCTATTAAATGGCAGAGGTAGACTTTGAACCTCTACTAAGTCTCTTCTAATTCAAAAATTCACTCTTACATGACTTCTGGGTAAAGTACTCAACAACAACAACAACAACAATAATAATAATAAAACTTGAAATTATAATCAAACCTTTTCTTGGGCCAATGTTTCCTTAGGGAGATCTCATGAGAGAAAAATATTCCACAAGGGTCCTCCAGATAACAGGAGAAAAATTATTGTGTAAGAGGTTGTCCCTTTAATTCTTTTGTGTACTTTACTTTTACTGAGAAAAAGTAACCATTGAACAAACATCAAATTAAAATACCCTGCCTGGCTACATTATTTTTCAACCTTGACCTTAAGAACCTTGAAAAGTCTGCAGACCTCCATCAACATAAGGACTACACCCTAGCACCACCCCTTCCTCATTTTTCAACTTCACTTTTTACTCTGCTACATTGGGACATCATGGACATCAATTTTTAGCTTATTTTTTAAAAGCCCCAAGTCAATGACACAACAGAACCTGCAAAAGGCTTATGAATAGTCAATCTAACTCATGCTGAAGATAAAGACTGTCTCTATCCAACATGACCTTGAATAATTTTAGCCTCTTCATTTCTTTAGCTCAAGTTCCAAGAGCCAACTGAACTACAGTAATGGATCTCAGTAGTTTTCTTTCTTTTCATCAAATTATTCACCAAAGCATTTTAATTGCCGGATTGGAATTTCATTGCCTTTCTCTTTCCCAACTTATCCTTTACTACGGTGATAATGCAGAGTGAAGTGGCCACAAGGTAAATAGCAAGAAAATGGAAATTCAGAGAGAAGGCAACTCACAAACTGGATACGAATAAATAATTGAGAATTGACTGCACTTTTTCCTTTTCTAAGCAATCTTATGTAGTAGTATCTTATGTATACATACATATATATGTAGTATCTTATGTATACATACAGATATATACAACTATATACACATATTATATAGGTATACATATATGCATATGCACACATGTAGTCTGTGTGTATAGAAGCTACAATATTCAACTATAAATTTTTACCCATTTCTATTTCTTATTTTAATTTTGTGTAAATATACTATTACGTATTTTTAAACCACATTTTCCTTCCATTTGATAATGAACAAATACAAAAATGAATAAAATTCACATTCTTAATTAGTGTTCTGGCATAAATTGTTCCTAAGCTGAGGCAAGGTGGCAAAGTAGGCCTCATAACTGATAAAAAAATATTTTAAATTTCCTTTGAAATATCTACAATTTTTATCCCATTTTAATTGCTTGATATCACTTCGTTCTTTCCAAACATTATCCCAGGAATCTAATGGTATATCAAAGAACAAAGATTTTACCTTTCAATAAAAGTGGTAAGCCATGCCTTCCTTTAGCTCAGGAAAATGGTTGTAGAAGAGCAGGCCTTGATTTGAACCTGATTTTGGGTGTGTGTAAGTGGTTCATGACTATGCTGGTTAGTACATGAGTCACCCCAGAATATTATTAAAGCCAACATAAACCAAGTCTGCTGGCCTCACCCTCAATCCCTACCACAAACTTATTCACAATATGATGTGATGGCCTGGCACCAGTAACCCCAAAACTATCAGTGAGTCAGAAGTCATTATATACTGTACACCATGCCATCCATATTACTAGTCATTCAGATCACAAATGAACTGCTAGCTGGTCTACTTTTTCTACTCAATTTCTGCTTCGTAGCCATGGGAGCTTACTTGGTTGCTTAGTTGATAGGACCTCCTATAGCTATGACCAATGGCAAATCTGGTAATGAAATTATGTCATGGAATAAAAGGGATATCTTATTTTAAGTTTATTCCATACCATTCATTCCCATTCCACTGAAGCACCTTTTGGATTAAAGAAATTAGGGTTTAGAAGGCTAAGGGAAACAGGAGAAAGAGGCAGAATGGAATGGTGGTAGTGCCAAATACATTAAATGATAGCACCAAGCTAGGTTGAGATAAAAGGAGGGGAAACTGAACTTATTATTTTAATAACACAAATAATTCCTTGTGTAGAAAGAAACTCCCTCCACTAATGTAGAATATCGATTCATCTGCAATTTATAGTGGCATAGTTGTCTGAGGAACTAAGATACTGATTTCACCTTAGTCACAGAGCTAATAAGTATTAGAGGTTAAATTTGAACCCAGGCTTTTCTAGCTATAAAGTCCAACATCATTTGGTATAATATACTGTCTCTAAAGAAAGGCTCATGTTTTACTGTTCTCAGAGCAGTTGGTAAATAAAGTTGTACCTTCAGGATTCCCTTACCTATAAAAGGAAACTAGCAGCATTAGTCCCAGGACAATATGAAGCCACTGTTGCCTTTAGAGGAAGCTTGGGATAAGCTCTCCTTTGCCCTAAAGGCAGACCTCAACCTTAAAAAATGAGCAGAAAAGCAAAAGAGCTCTGACCATAGATAGGGAAAAATGGACCTCAAACCCTGAGGACACTAAAGGCAAAAACTATCTCCAGATGAAACCTCAAAGGTAATATGAGTTGTTCTCCAATGCAAAGGGCTCTCTTGGAAGAATTCAAAAAGGATCTTAAAAGAGTTAGAAAAAAATAGGGGAAAGAAATTGAGAGCTTTAAACAATTATTTTCTTGTCTGAAGAAAATTACTCCTTAAAAGTAGTTTTCACAAATGGGAAAAGAAAACAACTCTCCAAAAAAATAGAATTGGTGAAATGGAAAAAAAAATTGATGAACAAAACAACTTATTCAAAAGTTCAATTGGCCAAATGCAAAAGGAAGTAAAAAATGCTAAAGAAATTAATTCACTAAAAATTAAAATTGAACAAATGGAAGTAAATGACTCAATAAGACATCAAAAAATCAGTCAAACAAAACCAAAAAAATTTTGTTTTAATAGAATAAAATGTAAAATACCTCATTAAAAAATAACTTACTGAACCACTTGAAAACCATAATGAAAAAAAAGAGCCTAGATAACATCTTTCAAGAAATCAAGAAAAACTGTCTTGATGTCCTAGAACCAGAGGTTAAAATAGCCATTGAAAGAATCTACCAATCATCTCTTGAAAGAGATCTCAAAATGAAAACTCCAAAGAATATTGTAGCTAAATTCCAGAATTATCAGATCAAGGAGAAAATACTGCAAGCAATCAGAAAGAAACAAATCAAATATTGAGGAGCCATAATCAGGACTTAACATAACCAGGACTTAGCAGCTTCCACTTTAAAGGATCAAAGGACCTGGAATATAATACTTTGGAGAGCAAAAGAGTTTGTATTGCAACCAAGAATCAACTATCCAGGAAAATTAAGCATTATCTTTCAGGAGAAAAGATGGATATTCAATAATATAGGAGATTTTCATTTTTTATTGAAACTTTTTATTTTCAAAACACATGCAAGAATAATTTTTCAATATAGACCCTAGCAAAACCTTGTGTTCCAATTCCTCCCCTTCTCCCTTCTCCCCACTCCCTTCTCTAAATATCAAGTAATCCAATATATGTTATACATGGTAAAAATACATGTAAATCAAATATAGGAATATGTAATTATACAATTATCTTGCTGCACAAGAAAAATCCGATCAAAAAGGAAGAAAAATTAGAAAGAAAATATAATTCAAGCAAACAACAACAAAAGAAGTGAAAACGCTATGTTGTGATCCACATTCAGTTCCCAAAGTCCTCTCTCTGGGTTCAAATGATTATCATTATCACAAGATCATTGGATCTGGATTGAATCATCTCATTATTAAGAACCATGTCTATCAGTATTGATCATCATATAGTCTTGCTGTTGCCGTCTACAATGATCTCCTGGTTCTACTCATTTTACTTAGCATCAGTTCCTATAAGTCTCTCCAGGCCTCTCTGAAATGATCCTGCTGATCATTTCTTATAGAATAATAATATTCCATAACATTCATATACTATAACTTATTCAGCCATTCCAACTAATGGGCATCCACTCAGTTTCCAATTTCTTGCCACTACAAAAAAAGGGCTACCACAAACATTTTTGTACATGTGGGCCCTTTCCCCTTTTTAAAGATACTTTTGGGATATAAGCCCAGTAGGAATACTACTGGGTCAAAGGGTATGCACAGCTATCAAACTTGAGCATAGTTCTATATTGCTCTCCAAAATGGTTGGATCAGTTCACAATCCCACTAGCAATGCATTAGTGTCCCAGTTTTCTTTCATCTCATCCAACATTCATCATTATCTTTTCCTGTCATCTTAGCTAATCTGAGAGGTATGTAGTGGTACCTCAGAGTTGTCTTAATTTACATCTCTCTGATCAAGAGTGATTTAGAGCACCATTTCATGTGACTAGAAATGGTTTCAATTTCTTCATCTGAAAAATGTCTGATCATATCCTTTGACCATTTATCAGTTGGAGAATGGTTTGAATTCTTATAAATTTGTCAATTTTCTATATATTTTAGAAATGAGGCCTTTATCTTGAATGTAAAAATATTTTCCCAATTTATTGTTTTCTTTCTAATCTTGTCTCTATTAGCTTTGTTTATATAAAAACTTTTCAACTTAACATAATCAAACTTATCTATTTTGTGTCCAATAATGAGCTCCCATTCTTCTTTGATCATAAATTCCTGCCTTCTTCACAAATCTGAGAGGTAAACTGTCCTACATTTTTCTAATATGCTTATAATATCAGTCTTTGTGTCTAAATCATGGATCCTTTTGGACCATATCTAGGTATTCAGTGTTAGATGTGGGTCTATGTCTAGACACTGCCATACTTGTTTCCAATTTTCCCAAAAATTTTTGTCAAATAGTTCTTATACCCAAAACTGGGGTCTCTGGATTTGTCAAATATCAGATTACCATGGACAATGACTATTTTGTCATGTGAACCTAACCTATTTCAATGATTGACTACTTTATTTCTTAGCCAATACCAAATGGTTTTGATGGCACAGCTAGGTCACCTTCATTGGCATTTTTTAAAAATTAATTGCCTTGAAATTCTTGACATTTTGTTTTCCATATGAACTTTGTTATTATTTTTTTCTAGATCTATAAAATAATTTCTTGGGAGTTTGGCATGGCACTAAATAAGTAGATTAATTTAGGTAGTATCGCTATTTTTTGTAAAGTTCTGATCGTCTCTCAATTGTAATCCTTCTCTGGGAGGAGGTTTCTTTTTTGTATAATCTTTTCCTCTGTGAGCAGGTTTCTTGGGAGGCTTCTGGAGCCTTCCCTTCCAAAAGTGTGGGATTGCTGGACTTGCGAATGCATGGGACATCTTCTCTTTGACTCAATCCAAACTGCTGTCCCAATTCAATATCCCAGTCTAGACTGACTTCAAACTTAATGTTGCCTTCTTTTATCCTCACAGAGAATGGGCTTGTGAGAACTCCAGGTGCTTGTGGGAACTCCTGCAGTCAATGAACTTGCTCCCTTTAAAGATGAAAACTCCTTCAAATGTGTGAACTCTTTTGAAGAAGTATAAAGGTGTAAACTTCTAAAGGTGTGAACTCTGAGCTAGAGAATTGTTTAGACAACCTGAGTTATCACCTTGTAATCCTAACATCTCCACCTTTATTTTGATTTAGAACATAGGGTGGTCATGACCTTGAAACATAAATCCATCAATATGGGAGGTATTACACATAATTACATAAATACATAGTAACATAACACATGCTAGAAGTTATGTAACAAATAACATGATCAAATAATGATAAATTGAGAATTTATACATGTCCATAAGTTCATTGTCCATTAGTTCATGTGCCAAAAATCCAATAATTCCTGCAAGTTTTGAAGTCCTCCAATAGTCTCATCTTGTGTTAGGAAATCCAATGATTCCTGCTGGTTTTAAAGTTCTTTAAGTCTTCTTAATAGCCATGCTCTTTCAGTGTCATATGTTTCTTAGATTTTCTCCTTTGTTTTGAGGTCTTTCTCTTTTTCTGTCTCTCTCTCTGATAAACAAGGCGAATATGACTCATTGGCACCTATCTGATTCCTTCTCCATCTGAAGAAATACAAGCAAACACTCTCCCCCAGGCAGTTAACCTATCTGGTCCCTTCTATTCACCACTTTCTGGGTATCTCCACATCACCTGGCAATTATCTAAGGACAGTGGAGCTGCTCGCACTGGACACTGCCCTTCTGGTGGATTATAAAATCTGTCTGCCGGAGCCAGTGCATCTTTGTCAAAAATTAGAAAATTAATGGTATAGAGATCTAAATTTAGAAGTTCTCTAGGGTTACCTGTGGCTCCCCCTTTCTTTTGTTTTTGGAGGAGTGTCTTAATGTCTCTGTTTCTTCTCTCTACTATTGCCTGACCTTGCGGATTAAAAGGTATGCCAGTGGTGTGTAAAATCTTATACTGTGCACAAAAGTGTGCAAAATGTTTAGAAATTTATGCAAGTCCATTATCTGTTTTTATTTCTTGTGGCATACCCATAATTGCATATGCTTGGATAAGGAATTCAGTGACCAGTCAGGCTGTCTCTTTTGCTGTTGGCACTGTAAAAGTGAATCCTGAAAAGGTATCTATCACCACATGGATAAAAGACAGCCGACCAAAAGATTTATAATGGGTCACATCCATTTGCCAGATTTCATTGGGTCTCAAATCACAAGGATTCTTCCATAGAGGGAATGTAGGAGTGTGGAAAGGAAGACAAGATGTGTAGCTTTTTACTATGCTCCTAGATTCCTCTCTTGTTATTCCAAATTGTAAATGTAAAGCTCAAGCAGCCTGATGATATTTAGAATGAGATTCTTGTGCTTCCTGAAATAAAGGAATACTGGCTAACATAGTTAAAAGGCTATCTGCCTTTGAATTTCCATCAAAAATAGGACCTGGAAGTCCACTATGTGAGTGGACATGAAAGATATAAATCTTGCCTGGATGCTTTTTCACTTGTTCTTGAAGTTCCTTAAAGAGCTGATAAATTAGAAGCTGCAAATTTTATGTGGGCTGTGGCAATTTTTTGTACCACACCTACTGAACAGGCTGAATCATTTATTATATTTCCGTCTCCTGGGTAATAAGTAAGAACTAACATGATATCAAATAATTCATTCTGCTGAGTGGACTGAAAAGGAGTTCTGACTACTCTCTTTGTAGTTAAAACATGAGAGTATACAGCACAAATATTTTCTTTGGAGGCATCTGTAAAGATTGTTGGTCCTTTAAGAGGAACGTTAGAAACGTTTTCTTCAAAAATCCATCGCCAATTATGTAGTAGCCAGGTTATCTTTAATGGAGATCCATGTGCAAAATTTGGAGCTGTGGCCAATAACATTTGCCATTCTGGGATGGTCTCACAGCATACATTAATTTGTGCATTAGTATAGAATGTGTATATTTTTTCAGGACTTATCCCAGATGATTGTACTACTCTCTTAATAGCCTTTAATAAAATTCTAACCACAAGCACTGGGTAAGGAGTAAGGCTTTGTTCTGGAGGGAGTTTTCTTCTATTTTTTTTTTGGGGGGGTAGTGTTTTGTTGGACTAATTCTTAATGTTTCGTTGAGTCATTCATTTCCATTTGTTCAGTTCTAATTTTTATTAAATTATTTTCTTCAGTTATCTTTTTTAGAAAGGAAAGGAGCAGGCTAATAAAAGAGAGAACTGAAGTAAAAGGGGAAAGAGATAAGAAAGGAGGAGGGAATGTAAAAGGGGAGCGCAGATTGAGGGAGGTGATGGTCAGAAGCAAAACACTAGGGAGGAAGGAAAGGGGAAAAAGAAAGAGAAAAGTATAACTTGGGGAAAATAAGATGGTTGAAATAGAGAGTTAATTTTAACTGTGAATGTAAAAAAAATGAACTCTTCCATAAAATGGAAGCTGATAGCAGACTAGATCAAAAGCCAGAATCCTCCAATATGTTTACAAAAAAACATATTTAAGCAGAGTGATACATATAGAGTAAAGGTAAAAGACTGAAGTAGAATTTATTATGCTTCAGCCGAAGTTAAAAAAAAAAAAAAAAAAAAAAAAAAAAAGCTGGGGTAGTAATCCTGATCTCAGATCAAACAAAAGCAAAAAATAGATCTAATTAAGAGATAATAAAGGAAACTGAATTTTGCTAAAGGTTAACATAGATATCAATTATAAATACATATGCACCAAGGGGTTTGGCATCCAAATTCCTAGAGAAGAAGTTGAGAGCTGCAAGAAGAAATAGACTACAAAACTATACTAGTGGGAAATCTCAATCCTGCTTTATCAGAATTAGATAAATCTAATCACAAAATAAATAAGAAAGAAATTAAGGAGGCAAATAGAATTTTAGAAAAGTTAGGTATGATAGACCTTTTGGAGAAAATTGAATGGGGACAGAAAGAAATATACTTTTTTCCTTGACAGTACATGGAACCTTCACAAAAATTGACCACGTATTAGGACAAAACACCCTCAAAATCAAATGCAAAAGGCAGAAATAGTAAGTGCATATTTTTTCAGTTCATGATGCAATATAAATTACATGCAATGAAATGCCAGGGAAAAATAGACCAAAAATGAATTGGAAATTAAATTATCTAATCCTAAAGAATGAATAGGTAAAACTACAAATCATACACACAATCAATAATTTCATCCAACAGAATGACAATAATGAGACAACATATCAAAATTTATGGGATGCAACCCAAGCAGTTCTTAGGGGAAATTTTATATCTCTAAATAGCTACATGAATAAAATAGACAAAGAGAAGATCAATGAATTGAGCATGAAACTAAAAAAATTAGAAAAAGAACAAATTAATAACCTCCAATTAAATACCAAATCTGAAATTCTGAAAATAAAAGGGGAGATTAATTATGTAAAAACAACAAAATAGATAAACTTTAAGCTAATTTGATTAGAAAAAGAAAGAAGAAAATCAAATAGCTAGTATCAAAAATGAAAAGGGTGACCTTTCCACCAATGAAGAGGAAATTGAAGAAGTAATTAGGAATTTTGCCCAACTGTATACCCCCCAAAAATCTGATAATATAAGTGAAATTGATGAATACTTATAAAAATATAGATATGAATGTTATTCTATTCCAATAGACTTGTGATGGAGAGAGTCATCTGCATTCAGAAAAAGGACTATGGGAACTGAATATAGGTTCACTTATTTTGTTGTTTGCTTGTTTTTTCTTTCTCATTTTTTTCCTTTTTGATCTGATTTTTCTTGTGCAGCCTCATTATTTTGAAAACATGTATAGAAGAATTACACATATTTAATATATATTGGATTGCTTGTGGTCTAGGGGAGGGTGTAGGGAAAAGGAGGAAGAAAACATTTGGAATACAAAGTTTTACAAGGGTAAATTTTAAAATTATCTTTTCATATATTTTGAAAATAAAAAGCCATTATTTTTTAATGTGAACTCCTTGAGGGTTGGGATTGTTTTTCCCTTCCTTTGTAACTTAATAAATTCTTGCTGGTTGTCTGAATGATTTACTTGGAATTGAAGGAATTGAATTTCTGGCTCTTTTATGATAGGCTCTTAATACTATCTCCAGATATCTTGAAATTATAATTTTCAATAAATGATCATTTCATGTAATTTTATTTTAGCACTATATCTAGATATCTTCTTTTTAACTTCTAGATTTTGGAGCTTATTTATCTCCTTGCTAAAGTTCACATTTTAATTTCTACCACAGGTTACTTACTGTAATAAACTGTACAAGCTTTAAAATGACAAGTTGAAAGATACAATTTTTTAGAGTTATGAATTAATAGCTATATATGTCAAAGACTTTGAAAGTGCCAACTTTTTCATATTTATAGATATATTATTGAAATGATAAAAAATGAACTGCGGAAAGAGGAAAGAATGGAGAACTACATATAATGAATCAAACATACTTAACAAGACATGTACAGACACTTTAGTGTGCATCTCTTTTATTACATTACATTAATCAAATACTGCTAAAGACATACATCTGAGCAAAGTGTCACAATGGTATTCTATAAAAACATTCTTTTGAAAAAGAATCTTTGCTGACAGCCATATCAACCATATTGTCTTAGGTGATTGTCAGGACCACATTACTCAGAAAATAGGAGAATTTACATAAGTACCTGGTGAGGTTTCTCCGGAAAATAGTTTTTAATTGGAAAAAGTGTAGAATTTGATAAAGGCAAATAAAAACATAAGGAGATGATTTAATATCAGGAAAAGGTATAATTTAAGGTCTACTTTTAAAAGTTTTTACAAATTACAACAGAACATTCTGATTATTTATTCAAGCAAACTATCCTAAAAGAAAACGTTGACATAACACAGACCTGATGATGGTGCAAAGCTATGATAAGAGAGTTTTTAATTCCCATGCTAATGGAGTATCAATAAATTGGAGTGCTTTCTTATGTGTAATATTACATAATGTGTGTTTAGATTTGTCTTCTGAAACTCCATTATAGTTTACTTTATGGAAAGCAGATTCTTCCTTTACTTAATTTCTCTTTAGTATTGGATGTGAATTCACATAAGAGGAGACAGATGAGGGAGATGAGTAATAGCTCAGAATCAGTACCTAATGAGTATAAGCAAATCATAGTATATTCTTAAGCTCCTTCTGTTATAGTCAGATATTTAGAGCTATGATAATATTACCGTTTGAGAAAAACAACAACTTTTCATAGCCTTAAATGGCCCAGGATTTGGTATAATTCAACTGATCAATCCAAATAATGTTAAGCAATCTTTCAAATGGAAGGTCAGGTTTGAATTTTCTAATTCTGAAAGCATTCAGAAACCATATGGATGCTAGATCTCAATCTCGTTTTTTCTAGATTATAATTTTTAATAGAGGGAAGTCAAATTTCAAATCACTTTAGGGTTGGCAACTATCTTAAGGAAGATATAGGGTGAACTCAAGCCTTTGAGGCATAAGTCACTAATAGCTGCAAGCTGAATGAAAAATGAATTTTCCACATTAAATATGTGGAAGGCCAGACATGTGTGTAGGCAAAACAGGTAGTGAGGAGGAGGTGACAAGGAGGTACAGCCAGAATGAGCTAGTTAGGCAATGACAAGTACATCTATGCCTCAGTTTTCCCCCTCATTCTGTTTGTAGCATCAAGAGTAGACAACAAAATGGAGCACAAAAGAGGTGTCCAGGCCAAACGACACATCTGCCCTCACTTGGACAACATTTCAATGTCATAGGATGAGATTGTGGATGTTTATGTTTCAGTATCCAAGAATATTCATCAATATGCAAGTTAACAGCTATGGATTTTGACAATATAGCCATACCTCTCTCAAGAGCCAGGAACTCTATGGGGAAAATTCCAATTTGTGGCCATGAAGATTTTAGGCCTGGGTTGAGGCCTTCTCTGAAATTTGGCCGTAATGCTACATCAAAGCACATGTGAAAGTTCTTTTTCTTCTAGTCCTTGGCACACTCAGAGTTACTAGTGTTCCCACTCACAGCTGTCACTCCCATACAAACTTAATAAATTCTATCTATGCATGACTTACTTCTGCTAACCTCCATCCACTAGAGATATACATATCTTACTCATACATAAAAGGACAATAGCCTGGTAAAGCTGCAAAACAACAACACTCTCATTATTATCCTGTAGGACATGGCATGAAAGGTGCCCAAGGATCAGAGCAGCTGCTCTATAGTACCTAAGGTCTCCCATCTGACTTCCCAGCTGGAAATATGGGTTTATTTTATTCCAATTATTTTTAAACCAGAATTTTTAAAGGAAAGTTTCTTTAAAGTGTTTTCTTTTGAAAAGCTATAGGTCTTGGTTTACCTTAAAAGTCATTGTCAAACTGGAAAAGCCCTTAAATTGCAATGAAATGTTTTTAATTGGTCATCATTTGCTAACCTCTCTCTTTCTCTCTTTCTCTCTCCCTCTGTGTGTATGTATGTGTGTATGTAGGTCTCTGTGTGTCTCTCTCATTCTCTGTCTCTGTGTGTCTGTCTCTGTCTCTCTGTCTCTCTCTCTTTCTGTCTCTGTGTATTTCTCTGTTTCTGTCTCTCTCTGTCTCTCTGCCTCTTTCTCTGTGTCTTTATCTCCCTGTCTCCATCTCTGTCTCTGTTTCTGTCACTTCCTGTATCTCTCTGTGTGTCTCCATCTCTTTCTCCCCTCCCCCAACTCCAGTCTGTTCATCTGTTTGTCTCTATATCTCTCTCTTTTTTTCTCTGTTTCTGTGTGTATGTGTGTGTGTGTATCTCTGTTGCTGTTGCTCTCTGTTTTTCTGTTATCTCTGTCTCTCTGTCTTTCTGTGTGTTTGTGTGTCTCTATCTCTATCTTTCTCTGTCTCTGTCTCTCTCTGTATCTCTTTGTCTCTACTTCTGTCTCTCTCTGTCTTTCTGTGTGTGTCTCTCTGTGTCTGTCTTTCTCTCTCTCTGTCTCTCTTCCCCCTCCTCAGTCTGTTCATCTGTCTGTCTTTCTGTCTCTTTTTTTCCCACTCATCCACAGGGGAGCTGAGCTGTAGAAGTAGGAATGCAGCAGCTTTAGGTAACAGTCCTAAAGACACCCCACTGTCTCTTCCAAAGTAGGACTGCCTACAATCAACCCCCTCACTTAAATCCAACTCATTTGCATGTCATGTAATCACCTCCCTGATATCATGGTCCTCTTTAAGAACAGAGGACAAAAAATATCAACAACATAATTCAGGAGACAAGGCACCAGCACTTGCATTTCAGAGACTCGCCTGCCTTCCTTCTGGTACAATTGACTGTCCATGAAGAAAGAAAGAAGACTGGAGCAATGCAGAGCAGCTGTGGGAAAATAGTATGCCTGTTGAAGGAGGGGATAGTGTTTTACTCATATGTCTGTATTTGGATTCCTTTTTGTTGTATATATGTTTAGTTGTGTTTTCTTGAGGAAATTTTGTTGATCCAGCTATGCTGCTAAGCTGCCTGAGGTCATGGACATAGAACACTAAATGGTTTATTTGTGAAGAATCTGTACCACAAGGTCAGCAACAGCAATGTCCCTGATTATATCATCAGTCATTCACTCTTCTCTCAGGTGTGCATAAGGCAAAGGTCCTGGGCCTTTAAAATCAATAGAAATAGAAAATATTTAAAAGCTAGAAGAGGTTTCCTAAATTCATCTTTCTTGTTCAAACATATGACAGATTTTAGCCCCATAAACACTATACAGTGAACAATTTTCCCCTACAATTATGTTCTATTACCCTGATTTAAAGGTAAGATTAATGGGAATTGCTACATTAAAGAAAGGGCAGGTACCAGTGGAAGTCTTGACCAATGATTGTCCAAGACTCAGTCAACAAGTCCCAAGAAAGGGCTCCTGTGATTAAGGAGTATGATCATAAGCAAGAGGATATGCTATTAACTTTTGCACCAGGTTACAAACAGACCCTTTAAAAAAGCATCTATTATGTCAATGATATATGATGATAATATGATGTGATAATATGATATGATGTTAATGATAAATAAACAGGCCAAAAAAGATGTTTTCAGAGATGCAAACCTATCCTTTGCTTTTTTTCTTTTCTATTTCTTTCACCCAATACTAAGCCACAAGGTCTAGATTAAACTACCCAAAGGAGCCACTAACTAAATTATCTAGCAATCATTTTACTTGAGCCCAATTTTCACTTATAGGATTCCCTATGATTTCATAGAATAACTCAGAGGTGATGCAATAAATAAATCTGTGGAACTTGGATTAGGGTGATTGAGGGAGTCTTTTCAAGCTCAAACAGTTAACACTCTATCACCCTAATGTCTGACATAGAGGATAAATCTAAAAGGGTTGGTCTGCTTCCAAAACCACATAAAATTCCCAACCCTTGCCAGGTATCCCTTCAAGAGCAGCAGGCAGGTAAAACAATTTGCCAAATGATCCTGAACATTTCCTTAGCATGGCAGGAAATGGTGCAAAGTAAAGATCTAGGAGACATAGCAACAAACAAATAAAAGTTGTATAATAGGAGAGATTCCCCATTCTTGTTCCCCTTTCTCTTATTGCTTCCTTGACTTCCCCATTCATTCAGAGTTTTTCAACAGAGAAAACACTTAGAATCAATTGGCAGGTGATTATAAGTCATTACCTGCCTACCACACTAATTACAAGTCATTACCTTAGAACGGCATGCAGTTTTGTGCAGTTTGTGAAAGACACAGGGAGGGTCTGCTTTCCTGGCAGGATTATTGTTCTTGATGCAGAGGAATGCTAGCATTTACAGCCCAGTGCCTAACAGAGTTATTTAATGTTTACGTGGCAATCATTCCATACATTTCATACTTGAGGACAAGCTCATAGGCCCCTTTGGTGGAAAAGGCTAGAAAGAGTCCCATATTTTTTCTTGTCATTAATCCTAGTGGTTTGTTTCTAACTTCACATGAAGTATACAAGAGCAAAAAGCAAAACTACAAAGAACTACAAAGGTTCCTTTTTACGAAATGTCTTTAAATATATTGATAATTTTTTTTTTTTTTTTTTTTTTTTTTTTTTTTTGTAAAGCGAAGGCACTTAAAGAAATGGTATGGTAAGAAAAGTAACAGCCAAACATCCTTTTCCCCATACATAAAAAGTGCACATTCCTCAACTACACCCAGTATCATCAGGGAGAATAGACACACAGAGATGATATAAGGAAAGAGGTATATGTATAGAGGACATATATAGGCAGGGAACACACAGGGTGGGGATAATAATCCATAAATCAAAACTACCACATTGCAAATGCTTTTAGAAAACAGGATGAATGTAATCATTTTACCTGGAAAGACTGTTTTATAATAATATAACTTTAAGTGGCCATTATTGCCTATCAATAATATTTTGCGCTTAATTTTCAGTTACAGAATGGATATTGCTAATATCCATAAATTATCCACATCTTTAATAAATGGAAGTTCACCAAAACTTGTTATATCTAATCTATAGTGTATGTAAATTGTTACAAAATTGACAAGTTAATATTTTACAGTTTTCTAATTAATTTTTACTAGAAAATGTCAATTACTGCAGCTTTCATTATGAGTTTTGAAATTTTTTTAAAAGTTACTCAGTCATAGCTTCTTGATGCTAACCAGCTTAGAAAACATAGCGACTGGAAACCTGTATCTCCTAAAATTACCATAATTTTAATACGAATTTTCCCCTTCCACATTTTGGTATCAAATACAAGAAATACCAGGTACATTTCACATTGTCTTTTTGCTTGAACTTTGAGGGCAATTTAAAGGATTTTCCAAAATGACACTTTCCTTTTATTCAGCAGCTTGAACACTAAGTCAGAACACTCTTCCGACTGCAAATATAGCAATTATACCAAGTTATGCTTTGACACTGTTACCACAGGCAAGTGGCCAAAGTGCATCAGCAGTCAAAATATCTAAGCAAGTTAACAAGCTCCCTTTACTCTCTACAACGCAGGAGAAGAAAGGAAATCCAACCCCTGAGAAATGTTAAAAATGAAGGAGAAAAAAAAAAGGCTGCTGGTGTTTGTTAAAGAAAATGGTGTCAGTGGCTTGGTCTGATCAAGGTGTACTCCTTGTGTCCCTGACAGAAGCCCAGGCCTCGACTTGACAGGATGGCTTTTTCTAGTTCAGAAGATCTGCTTTATGTTCTCAAACTAATGAATGACTCCAGTTCGCAAGCTCTAGTGTTCAAACTACACCTTTCTTTCATAGTCTAGTCATCTTGGTTTAGTTCTCCCCCACCCCATCCCCCACAAAAAACAAACCTCCTTTCACCCCTAATTTTTTTCAGTTCCATATTTCGAAATGCCCCCACATGTAGCACACAAAAGACATCCAAACTAATTAAGTAAACGCCAAAAGAACTATTAACAAATCATTTTGCTTCAGCCAGAGATATCAGATTTAATTAGGTGATCAGTGTTGATGAGGTACAAAGACAAAAGCCATCTCCTATTTGAAAAGGTTCAGGCCCCTACACAGACCCATTCTTTCCTCCATGGTGCAAATAATAATTGAGCATTTCTTTTTTAAAAAACCAGAGATGAAAAGCGATTCTGTGTCAGAGACAAAAGCTTTCAACTAAGATTTGTTTGGTTTTTTTCACCAGGTGATTTGAGGGGGGGAGGGGAAGGAATGGATAGTTATAAAGAAATAGCAATAACCCACATTGATATCACCCTGACACAGACTATAAAGCAGCTCTAACAAGCATAATTTTTGCAAGTGATTAATCAAAATGTATTTAGCCAGTCATTTTCAATGATAATCAACAGCCGTGCTTAAAACAATAACCATTTTATAACATAGTTTTGTTTGGTTTACCGGGAGATATTCTGCTTTCACAGACAAAATCAAATGTCGAAGTTGGAGATTCACACAGTCTTGAAAAAGAACCAAGATTTAGCACTGTGCTTTCCTTGATCTTAAAGAAAAAAGATGGGAGCCTGTAAATTACAGAGAGTGCCCCTCAAGACACAGACTAGTAAGCTAAGTAGGAAAGGAGCCACAAAGTTCAACTTCATTCTTTCACTAGAACAATGTCATCTGATCTGTAAATATTGATAACTATGTATTTAGATTTGGGAGCTTGTTTCTAAATTCAAAGTGATTACCACAGACCCCTTCACTCCTGCCTTTTTTTTTCAGTATGTAGTAGTTATCAAATAACTACTAGGTATATAGGTATATAGTATTGGGAAGGATTTTTTTTTTTGGGGGGGGTGGAAGGGGGAAAGGAAAGGGGTCATTCAAGGATACATGTCTTCTTTTCTTTTCTTTTTTACCTGTAGCACCTTTATTTTTTCTTCTTTTTGTTAACTTTTTTTTTTAACTAAAACTTTTTGTTTTCAAAATATATACATGGATAATTTTCAACATTCACCCTTACAATTTCTTGTATTCTAAATTTTTTCCCTCCCTTTCTCCCACCCCCTCTCCTAGATAGCAAATAATCTAATATATATTAAATAGATACAGGTCTTCTTTTACCAAAGAACTACCTTAATTATAAGCTAGAAATTCAATCTTCATGATTCAGCTCATCACTTTCTACAAAAAAAGGCTCTATCTCAATTTTCCTGGCACTAGAACCCTCTCTTCTAAAGCTATTTTCTATTTGTTCTGAACATATCTTGTACTCATCTATTTATGTACAGGGCATCTCAATAATCTTTGGGAAATTTTAAGTCATCAAAGCTTAAAACTGTATTAAGATTTTTGAGGCATCCTGTAAATTTTAATATAGGATTTGGAATCAAAAAAGACCTAAATTCAAATCCTAATGTAGACTAGCTGTATGACATCAGATAGGCAAGTAACTAGGTTAAGTTGTTTGCCTATCCAAATTCACATAACTAGTATGCCTTTCTGTGCCTCAGTTTCCTCATTTGCAAAATGGAAATATTAATAGCACCTACCTTACAGAGATATTTTGAGGATCAAATAAATTATTATATGTAAAATGCTTTCTAGACTTTAAAAAACTCTGTGAATATCAAATATTATGATTATTATTATAACAGAGGCTATTTTTGCCTTTCTTTTTTATCCATACCCCTATCTAGATAAGTGCTTTTTGATTTTTTTCATATGACTTTCACGTCATACTTTATGAAGCTGGTCTTTTCACAACTCAGAGAGCACAATGGCATTATGTATTTTAATTGAATATTTATTGATTTATTTTTACATCAGCACCACTTTCCAATGATGCTTCCTGCCTGCACCCTTCTGTAACCAAGCAAACACAATATGATATATGAATGTAACAGAATATCATTGTGCCATAAAAAAATCACAAAAGCAAAGAATTCAGAGAAGTATGGGATGATATGAACTGATATGATGAAATGGGCAAATTTGTGAAAGCAATATATGTATCGACAATCATTTCTAAGGAAAGAACAATGGCAACACAACAAAAACTGAATACTGGATTAATAAAATGGCTAAGGTTAGAAGAGGAAGAAAATGTGATTCCTTCAATTTAGAGCTGTAGTATTATAGGTGCAGAAAACTGCATATACTGCTGGGAATGATCCATATGTTGGCTAACTTTTTCTTTCCTTTTCTAATCTTTGTGATAAAAGATGGCTCAGTAGAATGTTTAAAAAGACAAATCTTCAAAAAGGAATGCATGATCAAAGTAAAGGATATCAATAAAAATGAGATTTTTAAAAAAAATCTCTCTTGTTATAAACAAAAAAGTACAGTTAAGCAAGACAATACTTTGGTCACATCTGACAACTATGCCTAATTCTGCAGTTATAGACCACTACCTCTCCTTTTTTTTCGAAGAGGAAGAAAAATGTTCCATCATCCACTCGTTGAAGTCTAGGCTGGCCATTACACTGAACAGAGTTATGAGGTCTTTGGATGTTGGTTTCTTTTATGTCATGCTGATTACTGTAGAAATGGTTTTCTCAAGTCTGTTTACTTTACTCTATTAGTCCAAATAAATCTTCCCAAGTTTCTCTGAATTTTTTGAGCTTATTACACCATTTTATTTATCCTCAGCTAAAAAACCTCTAGCAAATAAAAAAGGGAAATATTAGTATTCATTTCCATATATAAAATCCTGGATGAGTATCAATTATAATTGATATATTTACTCAATAGATGAGATAGCTTGAATAATGTTTTTATATACATGGACACTAACTGGGTTTGCTGAGATTCTTCTTATCTGGCAAATCTGGTTAATATAAAAGAATGAAACTGCCTTAAAGCAAATCTGGGACAGTTATATGTGTTACTGAAAAGGCCAGTGCAGTATTTCCAGAGTTAAGTATATCTCAAAGTGCCTTATTTAGTTTAAATGAACTAATGGTTCAAAAATGTAGAAAGAGGACTAGTTTATGCTTTGCCATTTAAATGGTATAAGTCAATGTGAAGAGAGCAACTGAGACATTTGTTGAAAGTCGACAAAAATAATTTGGATATATTTTGAATTTATTTTATCTGACTCCCCGACATTTAATTTGGTGTGAAAAACTGCAACAGTAGAAAACAGATGTTAAGGGGCTAAGTATACAGCTAAGGTCAAAACAAACATAAAACACAGCTTCCATTTCTAAAGAGTGGGGGGGGGGGGGGAACGATTTGTCCTGCAACAGGTTTTATGCTAAACCTGCTTTTTTTTTTTATTGTTCTGCTTGTGATATCTGTAGACTACACAATGCAAGACTGTCTGCCATAGTGCAATACTTCTCAGCACTAGTAATTTAAGACTTTCTTCTCTGTAATACACTAAACCATCATAACCTGTCTCTTCCCATTTAGTTTAACCTACAACCACCACATACTGATTTGGCTGTGTGTGGCTTTCTCTATTGCCATTTATTACTCTGCTCGACTCCTGAAATTCTGTTTGCAATTTAAGGCCACAAATTAGAAGCGTAAGTCATCTGTTTCCTATAATCCCCCTGTCAGGACTGGAATCACATTTGGAGCTCAGCACCAAGCCTGGTCCTAGGTCTTTACAGGCTTTCTGATTGGCTAACCTGTCTAAAAGCTGCAGTTGGAATAAATAAAATACTCTAATACAGGGCTTTCTGGAAAGAGAAAAAAGATGAAAGAAAAGAAACTAAACATTCAAATATTTTCCCCCTCTTCCTTAATTAGAAAATCAATTGCTACACTAGTGCATTTTTTAGCAGCAAATTATGATGTTGGATGCTATTCCTCTCGGAATAAAATGGTAAGCATCTGAGACACTGTTGGAGAAAAGGTTAATTCTACCCTAATCATTTATTTTTTGTTACATATGGTATGTCTTTTACAAGTTCTGCCATTTTCATTGCAAAACACATTTTTGGTATTGGTGCCGTAATTAGCTATTTTTTTCTCTAGCACGGCAGATCCACTGTTGAAATACAATTTTATAAAAGTTAAACTCATTTATTCTACCTGTGCTTTTCCTTCTATTTTTTTCTTTAAATTGTTCTGGTATTTGGTATTTGGTAAAATTATTTTGTAAAACATTTTCTTTGTTTCAATATCACAAAGATTTCATGTCAACGTTTTGGGTACAAATATGCTGACTGTTATTTCTCTTGTTTCAGTTCATTTGAAAAGTACCTAGCCTTGCTGTAGTTTGAATATTTCAGGTTTTAAATTTAACATTCTCTTTTAAATTTTGTTAATCTTTCTATTAGTATCATAAGCAGACAACAATCATTCTGTGTGCCCAAAAAAGTTATACCAATTCAGAATGGACAGAAATCCAGGGAAGCTACGCATAAAAACACATTCTAAGTTCACAATGTGATTGTAAACTGCCATTGGGCTTTGAAAAATCATTAGCTAACACCAATAAAATCCAACAGACTGACTCATGTTTATTAATATACCTATACCATCTACACCTGGGCCAAAAGGTTGAAACTAAATAGATCAATATTAGCTGAATGCCCCAAATACAAACTTCAATTCCAAAAGAAAATAAAGTATAGTTGGGAAAATATGATCTATTTTAGCCTGTCTGCTCCTATCTGCCTAAAAAGAAACTTATAGAGAAGAGGTGAAAGCCATAGATTTGGAACACACACACTCTAATTATAATGTTTAATAATGATAAATCTCTTTCTAAGGTACAGAATTATCTAAAATACCACTTCTGGAAATGCTTTGTGCCTCTATATTTCAAAAATATGGCTTCTTTTTTTAAAGTCAATTTTTGCAGACTGCTAGTCCATACTGTGGCCTGTGATCTTGGAGTCTTTAAAAGAAACAAAGGAGAAATACTAGCCAAGATACTGAGGCTTAAAAAATAAAATTAATAATAACTCTTTAACTACTGTTCACGCATAATCCAACCTTTTTCTAGACTTGTTTTTTAGCTATTTTTTAAACTATACTTTCTATACTACAGATTTATTTAATAAACAAATGCATCTTCTGGGCCTATAATACACAAATGCATGCTACTGTTAATTCATTTACAGAATGCACTGTGATAGCCTCTGAGCAAAAGAGCAATCTTGTTATAATGAATGCATACTATTCTTAATAAGCACACTGTAGAAAAGACCCACACTGCACACAAAAGCACACCCAAACCATTTGGTTTGTTCCCAGAGCTCGGACACCAGCACCACTATTAAATAGCTGTGTGCTGGAAGAGCAATCCAAGTATTGGCATGCAAATGAGCACACTAAGAGGCCAGATGCTGCTCTTTAGAAAGGAAAAGTGTGCTTAAGCTTGAAATTTAGGGGGGAAACCTGTGAATGTTACCAGAGCAGAGGCGCTTCATGATTGTGCTCCGTTAAAGTCCCCACTCAGCAATGGCTGTGCCAAGGAGATCAGCTCAGATAGAGGAGCCGAGCTGAACCCTTGCAAATACATAAGCATTCAATCAGTCCCTATGTCAGGGACTTCATCAGAGACTGCCGACTGTTTGGGGCTTTATATCCAAGACAGGGCCTCCTGTTTCAGAAGTCCTGAGAGACTTCAAGCATTTCATTAGCTGAAGGCCCGCATATTTTTGTTTCTCAGCAAACTCAACTATATTTTAAAATTTCAGCACTGAAAATAATATATTTAGTTATTAAAAAGAAATCAGTTTTTATTTTTTGTTTGTTGTTATATATGTTACCAGTCCTTGTTTGGATACCAGCAAGTCCAGACTTATCTCTGCTTATGGAATGTTGAATAATTTTATAACTCTCATCCCACTATTGCCTGTTCTGATAATGCTTATGGACAAAAGTACCAAGATATATAAGAATAAAATAGGTCTTCAACAACATGAAGAAAAAGCTAACCTGGCTCAAAGATAACTTTTCTCCTCTATCATTCTTCTACCTTTGTCTAATATCCTTCCCTCTGCTCACTCACATCCCTTAAGTTGATGGCATCTGAGTTTTATTCAGGGTTCCTTAGAAACCGATGTTTCTAACTTTCTTTAGGGAGAGTAAAACATTAACGGTATGACACAGAAGGGGGACAGAAAGGTCCTCATGTCCCTATTATTGGTATATTTATCCATGCATTCATTTGCAATATTTTTATATGCTAGGCACTGTGGAGACTACAAGAGAGTAATGCAATGCCTGGCTTCATGAAGGTTACAGTCTAGGATAACTTTTGCAATGATGTGAGACAGAATTATACTGATATTTTCTATAACTCTATAGGATTAATCATGTTATAGCTGACATTTTACTGGATATTTCTATTGTACAGAACATGGTCTGATCCATGGATCTTTAAGAATCAATAAATATGTTGATCAATAAGCCTTCTATGAATCAATAAGTTTACTGCCAGGTTACCCTATTGTGGATATTATTAGGTGTAAATATATTTTAAAAAAGAAAGACACAATAAACAAGAGACAAACATGAATAAACACAATCAACTCTTGATCAGTACATGATGTCTTATCATATGTAACAAATTTTAATTCTAGACAGTTGTTCTACATATACGTGTAAAATTAGGAATTCCACACTCTTTTTAAGCTAGCATTAGCTAAAATTCTATATTATTACAGAGGCAAGTATGTCTGAGGGTAAAAAACTATAAATATTAATCATACACTGTTAAGGAGTGACCAAAAAATTATCCTACATTAACACAAGTAATCAAAAGTTAACCTGAACAGAAAAGGACTTTAGAGACCTTTTCCTTTTTGAAAAAAAAATCCCACTGTTAAAATTAAAGGATTGATATGCTCAAATTATATACCTAAGGTCTCATGAGTAGTTAGTAAATGGTAGACCCTAGATTAGAACCCAACTCTCTTGACTCCTACTTTAGGGCCATATTATGTCTCACTGGATCATTTCTAGGAACTCTCAAGATTAACTACATTCTAAAATAGATCTTGGGGAGAAAAGAAAAGAAGATATGGGATAGCTGCCTTCCTCTAAATTCTCACCTCAGAAGTTTCTTAAATACAGAATAAGGTTCCTTCCAAGTATGTGGAAAAAATACTATACATAAGAGGGAGTTGACATTTTCTGTATTGCCCCAAAAGTCAAAATCAGGATCCACATGAAGTATCAGGAAGGCAGAATTTAATATAAATATAAGAAAGATTTTTTAATTAATAGAGCTACTAAAATATTAAACAGACGGACTTCATGAGCTTTCTATCCCAGAAAATCTATCAAAGTAGACTCCAATACAAGTGGTGATACTGGTGGTAACCTGTAACCTTCCAAATTCAAGATTCTATAATCTGTGATTCTATTTTTCAAAAAATCTTTTGTGGAAAAAAATGTTTTACAGGGAAACACAATGTTAAGTGATTTGTCCTGTGGGACATAAGATTCTTGAAGGTTGGGATTCTTTTCATCACTGTGTCTCCAGCACCCAAAAAAGTACCTTGCACACAACTGTCACTTAATAAAAGTTCAATTAATTGAATTGAATTTGTTCTATAAGAACAATATTCAAATGGAATGACTCTGATTCTCAGAGCAGTTATCTCCACTGAGGCAGAAGCACTAACCCACTTCATCAGCAACTAGCTACTTTGCATTTTTATCCACTGGGCTAAAGATGTCCCAGCAGGATTTGGAGACAATATGGAAAGGCTAGGTTATAATGTATTAAAGTCACTAATGTGATACAACCTTGGATGGGGCCCTGTTGCGTAGGGTATGCCTGTATCTGACTCATTTGTATCAAACAGTTCTCCTTTGTTCCACGAGTTCTGAAGATTTAAAAAATAAAACCATTTGGAGGGAACAGGGCATAGCAGTAGGTCTGTCTACAGAGAGGCTGCATCCCATCTGTTCCTGTGTTCATTCTATTTAGATAGCATCAGTACCTATCACCATAGTACCTTCGTCTGACAAGCATGCCATTTCATCCTCTTCACTTTACAAACAAAAAGAGACATACATAGCAAGATGAAATGACTTGCCCACCATCAAATAGTAAATAAGTAATCCAGCTGAGATTCAAAATCACTGGCTCTGAATTTTCAAAGGTATTGTGGTAGAATGAAAAATGTATTGGACTTGGAGGGAAAGTGACCCAGAATTTGAATCCTGGTTCTGACTCTGAAATATGCTGGCTTTGGGACTTTCAGAAAGTTACTTAATATTTCTGAGCCTTTGAGCCTCAGTCTCCCTCTCTATAAAATGGGAAGAAGAATAATACAGTTAATTTAACTCACAGGGTTGTCATCAGAAAAGTAGTGTGAAAAGTACAAAGGACTATTTTAGCTGCTGAGCCATATGTCACTCTTTCATGGGAACCTATGGTTCTAATGAAACTTCTAAGTTCATCATAAGAATATTTCATTTGCCTCTAATGGAGCCTGTTGTGGTTGTGAGGATTTTTGGTAAATGGTGATTGCTAATCTAGTTCCATGGTAATATTACTCTCCTCCTTCACCAGTTGTAGCACACACTCACACAGTTGCATTTAATGGACTGCCTTTCTTATTAGTACATGTGTGATTTAGGGAAGGAGAGCTTTACCCCTTATTCTGATTCACAGTTGAGTGTTAGCCTATGCAAGAAAAAAGAAGTATCTTTGGGCCTTTCCATGAAGACACTTTTAGTTTGACCAAGAAATTTACCTTCTCTATGCGCAGGCCTTTTAGCACCAAATCAGAGGGAGATGCTTACAGTTTAAGGTGTTAGGGGAATACTCTGAGCTCCTCATGTGAAAGGGTTCTAGAGACATAGGAAAATAGGATTATTACTGCTATTGTTGTTTATTACGAATGCAGCTGCAGAATTTGGAGGATTTAAGAGCTCTCAATGGATTTCACTCTGGCCTCTAGAATCTGAGATTTAATTTTAAAAGAATTAAATTTCTAGTCCTCTTCTCAGAGATGACTATGAGGATGCAAAATGACATGCTGCTGTCTTTTGAGGTTGCATCCAGACTAAGACAATACCTCAGACTGAAAAGGGGTGGGACCATCCCCCATTCATCTTAATGGAGTGTTAAACTTGAAGCCTAATTAGGTCCACTTAAATGCCAACATTATTATACTCTTCTCTGCTTATCTTCATACCAGAAACAATCAGCTAATGCACTCATTTAATCTGGGCACATGTAATGATCACATCCAGACACACTGTCATTGTGATATGCTGTTGGGTAGAAATAAAACTGCAAGTTTTAAACATGAACTTTGATTGTTTTTAATTATCTTCCCAACTAGGCTGCTTTCCATTACTTAGAAGTTTTAAGACTAAAACGGCTCTACTGTATATGCCCACAAAAAAAGGAAGGGGAGAGGGGAGCCTCAGATAACAAGGTTCTGATATCAAACTTCTTTCCCACAGCAGCAAACAAATGGATGGTAAGTTTTAAAGGAACATTTCAATTCATAGCTCTCCAAGAGAGTACAAACGTTTACAGAAGGCACAATTCATCCTCTGTGCTCAGGGTCCCAACAATAACTTTCCATTCCTGGACCTTGGTACATCAAGCCCAAATTTGTTTGTATACGCATGTATGCATCTATACACTTTTGTGCACACACACACATATACAGAGAGAGAAAGGAGAGAGAGACAGAGAGAGAGAGAGAGAGAGAGAGAGACAGAGAGAGAGAGAGAGAGAGAGACAGAGAGACAGAGACAGAGAGACAGAGACAGAGAGACAGAGAGATTGACAGAGACAGAGACACAGAGAGACAGAGACAGAGAGAGAGAGACAGAGACAGAGAGAGAGAGAGACAGAGAGAGAGAGAGAGATAGACAGAGACAGAGACACAGAGAGACAGAGACAGAGAGAGAGAGAGAGAGACAGAGAGATAGACAGAGACAGAGACACAGAGAGACAGAGACAGAGAGAGAGACAGAGAGACAGAGAGATAGACAGAGACAGAGACACAGAGAGAGACAGAGACAGAGAGAGAGACAGAGAGATAGACAGAGACAGAGACACAGAGAGAGACAGAGAGAGAAAGAGAGAGACAGAGAGAGAGAAAGAGAGAGAGACAGAGAGAGAGACAGAGACACAGAGAGAGACAGAGAGAGAAAGAGAGAGACAGAGAGAGAGAGAAAGAGAGAGAGAGGAGAGAAAACAGAAAGACAGAAAGAAAGAGACAGAGAGAGAGAAGAGAGAGAGTGAGCGCAGGAATTGGATCTAAGGGAATCAAGAAGAACTGAGTTCAAATCTTATTTTAGATAATTACTAACTGGCCAAATCACTTAACTTCTCTAGGCTCTAGTTTCTTCAATTATAAGATAAGAGAATTAGATTTAATAATTTCTGGGGCCCTTCCCACTCTCTATGATCTATAAAGAAAATGTATTTTCATACATTTGAAAGCAGCACTGCGTCAATAAGTGTCTTCTGGACAGTTCTATCTGGATATCCAGCAGTATCTCAAACTCAGTATATCAAAAAAGGAAAACTTTCTTCCCTTATAAAATGGACTATCCTTTTCTTCCTCTTTCTTCTTTCTCACTTTTGGCTTGGAAATTGAGTCAGTTCTACTTCTAAAGCCTTTACTCCCTTACCAACAAGACCATTGTGTATGTACTAGTCTTGTTAAGATCCTAGTGACCTGTTGCTCAGATTATTATGATAGCTTTCAAAATTGTCCTCTTGCTTCCAATTTCTTCCCCTCTCCAATCCACTCTTCTCATAACTGTTACAACAAGGCCCAACAGTCAAGTATTACCTGATTCTGGGACAGAATAAAATTCCTAAGGTTGTTTATAACCTAACTCTAACCTACTTTTTCAGAAATTTTCTATTATTCCCTTTCATATCTTCTACACTCCAGACAACTTGGTCTATTACTTATTTCTTGGACTAGTATTCCATCTCCTTTGTCCAGATCTTCCATAGCCAGAATGTACTTCCTCCTTACCTCTACCACGCATCTTCTCTTAGGGCAGCTAGATGGTACAATGAATAGACCACTGGGTCTAGAATCAGGAAAACCTGCATTCAAATCTGGCTTCAGATACTTACTAGTTGTGTGATCCTGGGCAAGTCTCAACTCTGTTTGCCTCACTTTCTTCATCTGTAAAATGAGCTATAGAAGTAAATGGCAAACCATTCCAGTATTTTTGTCAAAAAACAAACAGAAAAATAGGATCACAACAACAACCTTAATTCAGGGTTCCACTCAGGTGCTTAATCTTATGCAAAGCCTTCCCTTGTTATCCCAGCTGTTAGTTCTATATTCTCATATTACTTTGGATTTGTTTTTCTATCTTCACATAATATCTCTTCAAAAAAAAGATTATAGGATCCTAGGCCTAGAGTTGGATTAGACCTCATAATCCAACTAGTAGAATCCCCTAATTTTATAGATGAAAAAACTAAGACCCAGGGATATTGGGTGATTTGCTTAAAGTCACTCAGGGAATTGTATCAGAGGTGAAAAATGAACACAGATCCTGTGCTCCCACATCAGTGCTCTTTCAGTTGGATCAGATTGCAGGAAGAGCTTTGTTTCTGTTTTTCTACCCATAAAACCTAGTACTACCATACCCCTGCACACTCTCTGTGCCCATCCAGGCCTCTATTGTCACTTGACTGACAAGAAGGAAGATTCATTTGAATTATACGTTTTTAGGTTTCTGTTGCTGAACAGAGCCTAGAGAGGATCCCTAAATGAACAAAACCTCCAACACCTTTGTTCAGCTCCATTCACAAGAGAGTAAAGAAATAAAGCATAATACTTTGGAAAGATTGCTGGCATAACTCAGATCCACCTTGCTTCCCAATGTCTTTTGTGTTCTGGCTTACCAAGGCAGGCAGATTCTACCCCAACAGTCACAGACAAAGTTGAAGCCATGTATTGTTCTTCCTCAACCAAAAACAACAAAAGTATTTTCAGCATTGCAATCAGTCACAAAAATCTTTCATGTATTTAAAAATAACTCATCTCATTAACAGAGGTGAAGATATAAAGAAAAATCTGGTAACAGATCTTAAGATCTATCTTTTAAGACTCATCAAACTTTGAAACTATTATAATCAGAATTGGGATAAATTCTCATTAGCCAAATATAAATATGAAGTATGGGTCAGAGAATCATTTGAGATATTCAAAGTCTGCAAAAATGTTAATAATTTTATGTAAAAGTTAGTTTAGGGTAATACAAATATTAAAATACTTCTGACAATATATTTGACTAATGAACAAAACTATGAATGTATTAGAAGGCACTTGTGTTGCATTCACATATTTACATCTTGGCTTAAAGTTTTGGAAAGCAGAGAACTTAATTATAATCAAGGAGGAGTTTATTTTATTATCATATTATCTTATTATTCTATTCCTACTGACCAATACATTTACTCATGTATATATTTGACTGTAGATGCAGTGGAGTTTGCTGGAGTGATCATGAAGAGATGACTGTTAAATTGAATTATGAAAAGAGAATAAGGAAATAGTTTGACAGAAACTGAAGAAAATATGTGTAGAAAGGAAAGACATTTTCCTCCATAAAGCCTTCTTTGGCCTTTATCCTTACTTCCAGGTAAACAATTCTGCTCAGATTTCACATAACTTTTTTCTTGGCTCTCTTGCTGTCACCATATTTTATCCTGTATCACACTTCTTTTTGTACATGAAATATCCCTTATCACTATTAGGGACTACCTCGTTTTTCAATTTTGTATTCTTAGCATTTAGCAGGGTACTTTGTATAATAAATGTTGATTGGATGGAATGAAATGACACATGTAGCAAGTGGATACATTTGGCTGCAAAGAGTAAATTATATGTAGGATTTTCTTGGCTAGAGCAGATAGTCTAAGGAAGAGTAGGAGAAGGAGAAGGAGAAAGAGAAGGAAGAGGAGGAGGAGAAGGAGTTATTATGTAAAGATATATAAAATGTCAATATTTTACATAATTATGACTTCAAACAGCACAAATTTGAATACAAACAACTACTTTATGAGATTCAGTATTTGCACTAATTAAGACTTAGCTCAATCCTTAAACATCTAAAAAACTTAAATATCCTTAAACAACCACACAAGAGAGAAAATGTATATCTTATGAGAAAATCAGAGCACAGTAGAATCTTAAGAATGCCAACACAGCAAAGCTTAAGACCAAGAATTTTACATGTCTAGAAAAGGGTTGGTGATGAATCAGTGCTTATGTGTTGAAAATAAATCAGTTAACAAGAATGTATTAAGCTCTTAATATGTTCCAAGCACTGGAATTACAAAGAAAAAGAAATCCTGTTCTCAAGGTGCTTATATCCTAATGAAGGAGACAATACTATAAATCAGAATATACACAATTAATACAAATTGGCTAGAAGATAATCACAAAATAAATAGCATTCACTAGGAGCTAGGGGAACAAAGAAAGGTCTGCTGGAGGACCTAGCAATTGACCTGAATCTTAAAAGAAGCCAGGAGTTCTAACAGGCAGAAGTTGAAAAGGAGAGCATTCCAGGCATGGGAAACAGCCAGAGTAAAGGCATGCAGATGAGATATGAAAAGTCATGTTTGAGGAATCCCAAGTAGACCAATATTATTGGATCATAGAATGCATGAAAAGGAGTAGAATATAAGAAAATTGGTAAGGTAGGACATAGCCAAGTTGTGAAGACCTTTAAATGTCAAATAAATGACTTTCTTTTTTCTAAGTTCATGGACTTCATAAAGAAAGAAAAGTTTTAGACTTTGAAGAAGATAAAGACAAAAAAAATTTGACATAAAAATTAATTACAACCATTAATATTCATTGCTTATTTGGATGGACCAACAAAAAAAGAGGATCACAAAATGGATTAGAAAGCAAAACTTAATAATTCACTATATGCAAAAAATACAAGAAAAAATCAAGACTCAAATATTCAAATGGATCCATGATTTCATTGATGTTAATCTTCCCTCTAACAATACATACCACAAACTATCCATATTGCATTTTCAATAGAAGTCTGATCCATATTCTCCCATAAGTTCAATACAATAAGTCTATCCAATGAACCTGAGAACTTCCATTCATTCCCTCTCTTGATAATGTGAGGATGTATCAATGGAATACACAAGATTTTCAATCATTCAACAGGAATTATTTAAGCATTTACTATGTTCTAGACACTGCTAAAGTTGTCCCTTCACCATGTGGTCAGCCTGTCTTCCTATCAGATATTTTTTTGATGTCATCTTTCTCTAGCATCTTTATATCCCCTCCACACCCCCTTCCACATTTAGAGCTTGGTCAGTGAGCATTTCAGACAAGTGAGTGAAAGTTTGGGGTCAACCTATTTCTGACTATGTTCCCTCCCATGTTCCCTTACCTACCACAATCTGATTGCTTTTTATAAGTCATAACTATTCAGAGGTAGAATTTACTATGTTTCAGGTTAATTCAAAAAAGAAGAACAAGAACATTCTCAGACTTGGGAAAATAATATTTCAAGAAAGACAAACAAGATTACTGAATTATTCTTTAAAAATCATACATAATAAAAATATTAAATAATGAGGCACAAAATAACATTATAGCTGATACTTAAGGGAAAAAGTTAACTGAATTACAATAAGATCTTGACCAATAAGACAAGAAGTATAGGTGGCTTCTATATGCTTCTTTTCAATGTAGACAAATCTACAAGAAGGTAAACAAGAATTAAAGTAAGGATCTGAAGAAAAGTTTCAGAAGTGAAATATGGTAGGCTTATGGTAATATGTGAATGGGAATTTTAATAAATCTGTTTATTTTTAAGCATTAAATAATTCATTAAGAAATGCTGATCAAATGATATAACATAGACAACTCTTAAGTGCAAAAAAATTGGACACATCCTTACATTTTGTAGCAGAATACAAATTTTAATTCTTAAGGAAAACATAAACAAAAGCAACACACCCAGTGGAGATCTGAACAAGTCATATTAATGGGTGCATCAAATAGCAAATTGGAAAAGTAATGAAAAATTATTTTTTAAAAATGATAGAGACAAAGCATATATATGCATGCACATATATGTATTTGTATATATAATTATATGAGCATATATTTGTATGTAAATACATATATGTGCATAACTACTTATGTTTCAATCTATACTCTGAGTCTATCATTTCTCAATCAGGATATGGATAGCCTATTTCTTTATGAGTCTGGAATCATAGTTGTTGTGTTAATCAGAGTTCCTAAGTCTTTCTATCTGGTATTACTCAATCACCTTCATTCACATTTTTTTTATTGGTTCCTATGATGTTGTTGACATTCTGTCCTTTCAGATCAATTTTATTATGATTTTTTTCAGCTATATAAAATAATACTTGGTTGTTTAGGAAGGCACTGTATAAGTAAAATAATTTAGGTAGCATTATCCTTCTTATTATATTAGTTCAGCCTATCCATGAGCAATTAATATTTCTCTAATTGTTTAGATCTAAATTTGTGTGAAAAAGTATTTTAATTGTGTTCATATAGTTTCTAGGTATATCTTTGACAGGTAAACTCCAAAGTATCTTATATGATATGGAATTTCTCTTGACATAGAAATTTTCTTCCTATCTCTTTCTACTGAGTTTTGTTGGTAAAATACAGATATTCTGGATATTTATGTGGGTATATCTTGTATGATTAAAGTTTTATAAAGTCTCTCAGGGTTATTGTAAGGATCAACTGGCAAAGTATTTATAAAGTTCATTTTGTAATGCCTAGCACATAATAGGCTAATACATGCTTTAGCAAAAACTTGTATCTTTCCTTATATGTATGAGAGGCAGGGAGAGGAATAATGTTTTGTTCATGAAGGGATGAAATGTAGGTTATCCTGTTATCGATTATGTATATGTGAGCACACGTGCTTGCATATACATGCACATAGAGTTTCTTGATTGCTTGCATAAGAGCTTTTTACCTACATATTTGGAGACTGAGATACAAGAATAGAATACAATATATTCACCTTAAGGGTGGGATTTTGTTCTCATCCTTTTCTTTCTTCCTTTCTCCTTCTCTGTGTATTCCTTCCTTTTTTTCCTTCCTTCTATCAACACATTTCTCTGATAAAGCCATTCCCTATTTGATAGTCAAAGGTTATGAACATGAAGTTTCAGAAGAAGAAATCAAAGTTATCAATACAAAAATACTCTGAATCACTATTGATGCAAATGCAAATTTTCCTCAGGTACCACCTTATAGCTATCAGATTAGCTAATATGATAGAAAAGGAAAATGACAAATGCTGGAGGGGATGTGGAATAACGGGGACACTAATGCATTGTTCCTGGTGGAGCTGTGAACTGGTTCAACCATTCTGAAGAACAATTTGGAAATATGCCAAAGGACCTCCAACCCAGCAATATTACCACAATTAGATCTGTATCTCATAGAGATAGAAGAAAAAGGACTTACATGTACTCAAATATTTATACCAACCAAACAAGTTTTAAGTTACAAATTATTTTTCTTCTTTTAAGCTCTTCCCCATCTATTAAGACAGCAATTACATATCTGAAGGACACCTAGGTGGTTATGATGAAATACAATTATGCTAGAAAATGATGAGAGAGATGGTTTCAGAAAAAACTAAGAACACATATAAATAGATGCAAGGTAAAGTGAGCAGAACCACAAGAAAGTTGTATTTTGTAATAATGATGAGGAATTGTACAAGTCTTAGCTACTCTGATCAAGAGTGTTCCAAGAAAATTCCAAAGGACTTGTGATGAAAAATTGTATTCACTTCCATAGAGAGAATGAATAAACTGAGTGAAGATTGAAGGATCTTTTTTCACTTTATCTTCCATCCCCTTTTTTCTTTTTGAAACATGGAGACTATGAAAATGTTTTGTATGTTTTTGTTTTTTGTTGAGTCAATTCAATCATGCCTGATTCTTCATGACCCCATTTGGAATTTTCTTGTCAAAGATACTAGAGTAGTTTGTCATTTTTTCTTCAGTTCAGATGGAGAACTGAAGCAACAGGACTAAATGAGTTGCCTGGAGTCACACAGTATGTCTAAGACCATATTTCAACTCATAAAGATGAACCTTCTTGATTTCAAGCCTAATGTTCTATCCACTGTGCCACCTAGCTGCCCTTCAGGTAAGTAATTGCTGTCTTAATAAGTAAGAGAGAGCTTGAAGAGAGAAAAAAATTGAAACAATATTTTTGAAAGAATGTTTTAAAAAAACAAGCAGTCCTAGAAGGTCCAGACTACTACTATTCTCATGTTAAAATTGAAGAAATTGAAATAGTTAAGAGATTTAGCAACTTGCCCAGTATCATAAAGCTAGTGATCAATTCTGAGGCCAAATTTGAACTCAGATCTTCCTGACTCCAGGACCAGTGCTTTATCCACTATGTGACACGGCTCCTTCTCCAGATGTCCAGAGGGCTCAAACATAATTGCTACAACTCTTCTTTTCTCTCCATCAAGTCCTACCTTTGAATCTGGGACCCCTATAGTCATCCAGATTGATATAGCACCACTCTATGATTAAAATAAACTGTGGAATGCAAATGCTCACGAGAAACCAAGAGTGACACAATTATTTATCTTCCATTAACCCCTGTTTTCTCTCCTGAGAACCTATGTGGGCCTCTAGATCCCAGCTTCTTAAACTGTGGGTTGTAACATCATGTGGAGTCTTATAACAATGTGGGGGTCATGAAATTATGATTTATTATCAATAAATGTTTAATTTGTTTGCCTATTTTATATGCCTATATATCCAAGGTCATGTAAAAAATTCTCAGGTTAAAAAGGATTTTGAGTAGAAAAAGTTTAAGAAGCACTACCTGAGATTTCTAGTTCTACCCTAAGGCTTGGAACTCAGCCAAAATGGAATGTTTAGCTTGAAGTTGCTAAAAAAAAAAGTCAAACCCTCTTCCATCCACATATAGTACAGGACAAGATCTAGGTTTAACCCTATACATCATGACTAAAGGGCCCTTTTGTTATGTGATTATTAAATATTGCCTGGAGCTTACTCCAGGCAATATGTTGATAGTTCTTTTCTCCAGAAGACTTAAGTTGGTGAACTTAATTGGAATCTTGCTCCAAGATGATGAATTGAGGAGTACTTACTGTTTCCACTTCTGCTATCTCTAGCTACTAACATGTCACTCCCTTTGAGGACCTATTCGGACGCTGCTATTTTCTCTCCAGATACGTTTCTTGCACAGAAGAGGGTGAAATAGGCACATCGATGAGATGTGAAGTCTCTATGTGAAGTCCCTCTCTTACCTCTTGGTTCTTGTTTCTAGCTCAAATCTAGCTCTCCAATCTAGATCTACCTTCTTTTTTAGACCAGCATCTAAAGATATAGACTGGATTTAAGTCTCTGAAATCTCTTTCCCAATTAGCTTAAAGAATTAATTACTGACATGACCCAATGGTATGCCTTTCATAGGGAATCCTCATCCTTTAACCTAATTGAAAGCATCAATCTATTCAGAAAGCCTATCAAGAAAATGCAACTGATCACCTCATTGGTCCACATCTTCATTACTGACATGCTAATTCTCATTTCTGGTAGAGTTACGAATTGTGCTCATTCAGATCTGAAGATAATTTGGAATTGTGCTAATAAAAGCATCTGAGATTCATTTGACCCAGAGATCCCACTATTGGAATGATGTCCCTTGGAAGTTGTTCTTCACCCTTCATTTTCAAACATTGAAGTAACTCAGCTGGAAAATACATGTGCTCAATTATGCCATAAATTGTGGCATAAAAAGGTCCTGAAATAACACTCTATCTTAAGAAATTATTAATATGAAGAATTCAGAGAAACATGAGAAGACTCAAATGAAGATATCCTGAATAAAAAATATCAAGTTAAAGACCAATGTACACGACAAAAATCAAGCCAACATGGAGAAACAACAAGTCTGTTCAAATATAATTGTCAATGTTAATAACACATATTATTGCTAAAAGTAGAGATACTTTCTTTATATCAAAAATTGATCAAGTATTTGGATGAAGTATGCTGGAGTGTGGAGGGAGGGAAATTGAGTATTTGTTGGAAAGTGTCTATTATGAAAAAATAAGACATCAATAGCTAAGAATTTTTTTTAAAAATAAATAGAAATGACTCATTAATTATTCTCAAAGAAAAGATCCTGTGCATTAGTGAAGTTTGTTTTATAATTTGTCTAAAAGCAAAACCAAACATAATTTGACAGAACAAATCATCTCACTTTATAATGCTTTTGGAATAAGTCACTGTGAAAATAATTGCAGCTTTAGTGCTGACATTTTTTGCAAATGGAGCACCTTGCAAAGTCCTCCAAACTAAGTCAATGTATGCCTTTCTATTTGGTGACTTCAATAGAAAGGTAGACATGAAAAATGACCAAGAAAAATTAATAAGGGCTCTGAATAGGACATGAAAAAGACTTGTAAACTACTTAGAAATCTCATGAATGCACCTCATTAATATTTTTTTAAGTGAGCTAAAGGAGCTGGATATGGCAACAACAGAAACCATTACAGAGAGTGAAACTGACTCTAATCTGACAGGAAATACTTAGTTATCAACATAGAAGTCATTTCAGAATCTGATGTCTGTGTGTACTTCGATCATCAAGTGGTTAAAGCAAAGGTCAAATCAAAACTAAATTAGAAGAAAGAATAAATATGAGAATACCTTGTATACCAAGACAACAGCTTGCATCTGACCTACTTAAGCAAATTGTTGACTCGAAAAGTAGGATATGTGTAAAAGTAAACATATTATCAGCATTTCTTAGATACTTTTAGCCAATATATATTCATATTTCCACTAACTAAAAGAGAGTCACAAATTGGTTCATTAAGCATACGGTAGATTTACTCGCCTAAAATAATTATGGAAGCCAAGGTTTGATACAAGCTCATTCAAAAACCTTAGCCTAGAAGGAATTTAGAAAAGTAATGACCAATTAACAAAAGAGTGAAAAATGGAATTCTGGAAGTCATAGATCAGCATTCAGAAAATTTATTATGAGATATAGGGATACAGTCATTCACACACACACACACACACACACACACACACACACAGAGAGAGAGAGAGAGAGAGAGAGAGAGAGAGAGAGAGAGAGAGAGAGAGAGAGAGAGAGAGAGAGTTTGGTTACTTGCAGACACATTTATGGTAAAACAGAGTAAGAATGTCATTCTGAAGGACCCAAATCTCAGCAGCTTCACAAACTTGTACTACAGCTTTGATAACTTCTACCAACTATAAAAATTGTTACTATCTCTTTAAGAGGCAGAGACTCTTGAAAAGTAACCATATAATAGACATCCTCTGGAGAGAATGAGAAGAACGTTGATGGGATGGTGGGAGAAAAATTGTAGAGAATACAAAGAAATAAATTGAGGAATATTTTTTTCTTAATGGAACTTTTAAAGCTTTGTTATCTTGTGAAGAGGTTAAAAAGAATTTGCAAGAAGTGACTTTATTTGTCCTTTAGTGAACCGAATGGTGAAAGTGTGTTTCCAGAAGCAAATAGAAGTCAGCTGCAATTATAGACTGATTTTAAGGTATCTTTGACATAACCTTTGTCACAACTAAAATATTGTAAATAATGATTCGCTATTTTTTTCATAGTTAATAAATATACCACTAACTTTAATATTTATTTAAGCCTGAAAGATTAGGAATTTAAACATATATGTATGCAGTACATATCTGTGTTCAGATAAAGAAATGAAGAAATGCTTATAAAAAACAGAAGTCACCTGCAATTATAGATGGATTTTAAGGTATCACTAATTGTAATCTTTGTCACAGCTAAAATATTGTAAATAATTATTTTTGTTATTTTTTCATGGTTGATAAATCATATAATTACTAACTTTAATATTTATTTAAGCCACCCTTTGATCCAGCAGTGTTTACTACTGGGCTTATATACTAAAGAGATCTTAAAGAAGGGAAAGGGACCTGTATGTGCAAGAATGTTTGTGGCAGCCCTCTTTGTAGTGGCCAGAAACTGGAAACTATGTGGATGCCCATCAATTCAAAAAAGCTCATTCAAAAACCTTAGCCTAGAAGGAATTTAGAAAAGTAATGACCAATTAACAAAAGAGTGAAAAATGGAATTCTGGAAGTCATAGATCAGCATTCAGAAAATTTATTATGAGATATAGGGATACAGTCATTCACACACACACACACACACACACACACACACACACACACACACACACAGAGTTTGGTTACTTGTTTGTGGCAGCCCTCTTTGTAGTGGCCAGAAACTGGAAACTATGTGGATGCCCATCAATTCAAAAAAGCTCATTCAAAAACTGGAAACTATGTGGATGCCCATCAATTGGAGAATGGCTGAATAAATTGTGGTAAATGAATATTATGGAATATTATTGATCTGTAAGAAATGACCAGCAGGATGATTTCAGAAAGGCCTGGAGAGACTTACATGAACTGATGCTGAGTGAAATGAGCAGGACCAGGAGATCACTATATACTTCAATACTATATGATGATCAATTCTGATGGATGAAGCCCTCTCCAACAATGAGATGAACCAAATCAGTTACAATAGAGCAGTAATGAACTGAACCAGCTATACCCAGCGAAAGAACTCTGGGAAATGAGTGTGAACCACTACCTAGAATTCCCAATCCCTCTATTTTTGTCCGCCTGCATTTTTATTTCCTTCACAGGCTAATTGTACACTATTTCAAAGTCCAATTCTTCTTGTACAGCAAAACAACTGTATGGACATGTATACATATATTGTATTTAACATATACTTTAACATATTTAACATGTACTGGTCTACCTGCTATCTGGAGGAGGAGAGAAGGGGAAGGAGGGGAAAAAGTGGAACAAAAGGTTTTGCAATTGTCAATGCTGAAAAATTACCCATACATATATCTTGTAAATAAAAAGCTATAATAAAAATATTTATTTAAGCCTAAAAGATTAGGAATTTAAACATATATGTATATAGTACATATCTATGTTCAGAGAGAGAAATAAACAACTGCTTTTAAAAAAGTTTCTGTAGCTTTAGTTATATTTCTATTTAATAAAGCACTTATATAATTATATATATATGCTAGAATATATATATATATATATTGTATATATGTATATATATACATATATATATATATATACATATATATATATATATATATATATATATATATATATATATATATATATATATATATATACTATACACACACACACACTATATATACATATACGTCATACATTTTTGGACAAATCCTACAGATAGACCATGGGACCTGAAGTTCAAAAGTTTGGACTAGATCTCCTTTTGCTAGCTCTGCCACCCTTTCAAGCTATTCTCTGACACAAAAGCCTATCTTCTTAACTAAATTGTACTAGTTATAAGTCATGAAAACTCACAATTAAAAATATTTAAATTTCAGTTGATCCAAGGGACAATGGAAATGTTCATGGAGGGTCATGGTTCTCAATTGTTGATACTTAATAGTACTTCAAAAACAATTTGATGGCTAAAGGCAATAGATAGGCCTTGCATTTAACTCACAAGAAAAATTTCCAATTAAGCCTGAAAGCACAGAAGGAAAGAAAGCAGCAACAAATAAAGATAGTGAATGGTGGAACTGAGTTTCCAGAAGTAAATAGACATTATCTTCAGTTAATATAAGTCAGAATATAATCAGGACAACAGCTAGTATTTTCAAAGTAAAATAAAAAAGGAAAAAAATTGGGAATGTTACCAAAAATCTCAGATGGCCCATAGGCCATGGCAGGAGAGAAATCATGGCAGTCATGAAAGAGGTAGACTCTAATATATTATATGTCATTGTACCACGTACATACTCCTTATATAATCAATGTATTATATGATATGTACCCATGTATTGGGGTATCTTTTAGATGATGAAGAAAGAAATAAGTATTTTATAGAAAGTCCTGCTCAGGTAAATTCAAGTTTCCTCATCTCTTTTAGAACTATAGGAAAATTGTATAGGAGATATAAATTTCTAGTTTAAAAGGTTCTAGAAGATTTTGTAAGAGAAAATGGGTACCAGACAGGGGGCGGGATATTTCTAGAACACAGACAGTTAGAAAAAGGCAAGATCCCCAAGATTTTGATTTTTCCCCCAGACTATTACAAGGGCTTGACTAGAACAGAACATATTGCCAGTGATGACAATGGTGACAGTGATAACAAAAAGAAAATGACATAGGCAGTAGGAAAAATGAGAGGATAACAGAGAGTATGTTTTTACATAGATAGATATATACACACAAACACACATTTAATCTATTTAGTTATTTGAAGATATATTTATGGCGCAGTCATCTGAAACAAAGTAAGAATCCTTCCTCCAATGACCTAAATCTCACTAATCTCCCAAAGGCCAAATTTAGTCACACTTGATATTATGAACAATATAAACATTATAATATCTATGCTAACTTACCTTTAACACTGAAAACCTGTTTTTTATAGGATATCATTACTTTATGATGGGAAAGGGAACTTACAGGGTAAAAGAAATCTCTAAATTGCTTATTCTCATAATACTATGGAATCCCTTACAATTTAGTATTTTCTTTAAGAAACAATAAATAAATAGTTTATAGTCTAGAGACCTTTGTAATTAAATGGTTTTTTTTTGCATTGCTATGGTTTTATTTAGAAAAATTCTTTTTTATCCAACTACATCTGTAGATTCTAATTAGACCCAAGCACTCATAAAACAATTTTAATAAGTCAATAATACAGTGCTTAAAGCAAAAGCATATTATCTCATTTGATATTTATAAAAATTCCAAATAATAGGTATTTAGGTATTATTTTCCACATTGTATAAATGGAATAACTGAAGCTCAAATTTGTTATGTGACTTGTTCATTTTCCACAGAATCAAAGGCAGTTTTAAAGGCACAATTCTTTTCCATGTCTGTCTATCTCCAAAGGCAACTGTTTAGCTAAACCTAATCTTTCTCTATTAGAATCATGAAATAAACTGCATTTTCAAAATCTAATAAAGGTCACTAACAGAGAAGGTCCAAAATAAGACAGATTCTAAAAATTTTCCTGTAGCACATATAAGTGATGTCATCACCACTGGTATATTTGGATTTTTTCATGTGAACTGGGCAATTAGAAAACAGAACCTAGTGAGAATAACAGAAATAGTTCTGTGGGTGATATGACAGATTACCTGACTACTTCAAGTAACTGGATGAATTGAACAATTAGAGTGATTTTAAATAAAATAGGTATAACTCATTATTACATATATAGATTTTTTTGAAACATGAGTCAAATTATGTTTCTCTCAACATAACTGCATCTAGAAAAAAAACAAGATAACAGAAAGCTTATGAATTCAGTGTTAGTTTGGACCACTACTTAACAACATGAAAATGGAGTTCTACCAGAGTGTAGCATTCTCACAACTTTAATAATAGATTTCATGGTTCCATTGCCTTAAGTTTTACAAATTAACTTCTGTTTTACAATCCTATCCACACTATGCTGCTGTACTCCAGTCTCTACTTTAGAAACAGACTCAAACTCACTCCTGGGAATATAGGATTCTGACTGGTCATCATTCACCTTACCTTCCCAGGGGATACAATGACACAATTGAAACATTCCTGTCTCCAAGAGCTATTTACAGTGTAATGAAGGAAACTCTACGTACAGGTGTATATTTATGAGTGTGTGTATATGTATGTGTATATGTACACATGGATGTGTATACACACACATACATACATACACATGCATACATATATTGAGAGGCAGCACACTATAATGGATAGTCAGACTCAAAACTAGAAATAATGACACTCAAGTTCCATCTTTGATACATTCTGGCTATAATTCTGGACAAGCCACTCAATCTCTCAGTGGTCTAGGCTAATGATGTTGAATTGAAATAGAAATGGATTTCCATTGGCTGAATATTAATTTAGAAAATCACAAACTAATTTCATTTATGTTTTATTGTATTTTTATTTATTTTAAAAACATTTCCCAATAACATTTAATCTGGTTTCAGTGGCATTTGGGGTTTTTTTTGGGGGGGAGGCTACCTGAGTTTAATACCTCTGCTCTAGACAAGTTTCCTAAAACTATAAGGAGAAGAGAAAAATGTAAATCTGCAGTGATAGAATGAGTTTTCACATCTGGGAGTTCCTTACACCAATGATCTCCAGTCTCTATTATATATGTGTATATAGATATCTACAAAGATAGATGATAGAAATCTTGAGAAATATACAGATAGATTATAGACAATATACATAGACAGACATGATAATAGATGATACAGATAGATAAATATACAGATAGACAGACATATACATAGACAGATAGAGGAAAGACAGAAAAGTAGGGGAAGGAAGGAAGGAAGGAAGGAAGGAAGGAAGGAAGGAAGGAAGGAAGGAAGGAAGGAAGGAAGGAAGGAAGGAAGGAAGGAAGGAAGGAAGGAAGGAAGGAAGGAAGGAAGGAAGGAAGGAGGGACAAAGAAAAAATACAAGATCATTTTGGAAAGGTGAGTATTATTTTCAAATACTAGGAATATTTCATACAGAAAGCCATGCTTGAGATGAGTCTTTAAAAAAAAAAGCAGGATTTTCACTACTGATCAGAGAAATGCAAATTAAGACAACTCTGAGATAACACTACACACCTGTCAGATTGGCTAAGATGACAGGAACAAATAATGATGAATGTTGGAGGGGATGTGGGAAAACTGGGACACTGATACATTGTTGGTGGAGTTGTGAAAGAATCCAGCCATTCTGGAGAGCAATCTGGAACTATGCCCAAAAAGTTGTCAAACTGTGCATACCCTTTGACCTAGCATTGCTGCTATTGGGATTATATCCCAAAGAAATACTGAAGAGGGGAAAGGGACCAGTATGTGCCAAAATGTTTGTGGCAGCTCTTTTTGTAGTGGCTAGAAACTGGAAGTTGAATGGATGCCCATCAATTGGAGAATGGTTGGGTAAATTGTGGTATATGAAGGTTATGGAATATTATTGCTCTGTAAGAAATGACCAGCAGGACGAATACAGAGAGGCTTGGAGAGACTTACGTCAACTGATGCTGAGTGAAATGAACAGAACCAGAAGATCTCTGTACACTTCAATGTTGTATGAAGATGTATTCTGATGGAAGTGGATATCTTCAACATAAAGAAGATCCAACTCACTTCCAGTTGATCAATGATGGACAGAAATAACTACACCCAGAGAAGGAACACTGGGAAGTGAATGTAAACTGTTAGCACTACTGTCTATCTACCCAGGTTACTTATACCTTCTGAATCTAATACTTAATGTGCAACAAGAAAATGGTATTTACACACATATATTGTATCTAGGTTATATTGTAACATATGTAAAATGTATGGGATTGCCTGTCATCGGGGGGAGGGAGTGGAGGGAGAGAGGGGATAATTTGGAAAAATGAATACAAGGGATAATATTATAAAAAAATTACTCATGCATATATACTGTGAAAAAAATTATAAATTTTAAAAAAAAGCAGGATTTTGAGGAGCAGAGGTAAGACAGGATTATGTTCCAGAAACTAAGGTTAGCCATTGCAATGCTCTAGAGACAGGAAATAAAGCATATTTTTCCCACACTTTGTTCTCATTACTTGTCATCGTAACATAAAACCTTGCATTTGAGAAATGAAGAAAAATTTTTTCTCTAAATTATGAACAGAACACATTGTTTCTTCTTTCCATTGTGAAGTCAGGTAAAATGATTTCATTGTTCATTCAATACAGAGAGATGACATCATAGTTACAATACATCTTATAACTATCATGTCAATTTTTTTTTTCAAATGGAGGATTTTCCTCCATCAAATTGAAACACCAGATACTTTAGTCTTGGAGTCAGATCTAACTAGCTTATTAAGATTGTACATGAGAAACTAGATACCATTAACAGCCTTTACTGGGACTAGTTAAATGTCAGCCCTGAAGAGTGAGAGAGGGAATCTATTAAGGAGGATGATGGGTGAATGACCATTCTTTACAAAATCACTCAACTACAACAATGGCCTCAGCTGGAAAATATGGCAAATCCATGCAAACAGAAGGAATTATACACACAAAGCACCTCTGTAGCTCTATAGAAAATTCAACAATGTCTCCAGAGGGTATTGCTAACAGCACTAACGGCATGTTTAACTGAGTTTGCTAGGGAAGGAAGTTTCTAATAAGTTATATGAAATTCTGAAAAGCAAAAAATGGTTACATCTATTCTATGAATTAAACCTTCTCCTCTGCAGTTTTTTTAAAATTGTTTTTAATGTTCATCCAAAATATTGTTTTCAGTAATGAGAGAGAGAAAATAACCCAAATCCAGACTGTTATGCCATTTTCATTACCCTCTCTCCTAATCCTCAAAAACTCAAACAAAATAAACAGAGACTACATTCTCAAAAGTTTCTTCCTCAAGATCTGAGATTCTTAATCTTGAAGTTTATGGAATCCTCAGAATGATATCTTTAAATGTATAAAAATGTATAGGATTACAAAAGAAAGCAATTGTGTTGAAATAATAATTGTAAACCTTAGAACACTCTGTAAATGTTAGCTAAGTATTCCATGTTATCTTATTTGATCCTCAAAAAGTCTCTTTGAGTTATGTATTATTATTATCCCATTTTAAAGAGGAGCAAAGTAAGGCTGAGAGGGGTTGGCTGACTTCCCAGAATCAAAGAACTAGTAAGTATCTGAAGCAGGATTTGAAATCCAGTCTTTCAATCTATTGAAACAGAATTATAGAAATACTTTTAAAAATTAGTTCATAATTTGCATGTTAAGACCCCAGGATATTTTTGTTTGGACCACAGATTCTAATCTGTACCACACAGTAGAATGTCAGGTGTTATTAGCAGTTGCATATAGGGTTGGGGTATGGCCATCATTTGTCCCAAGAAATATGCCTCCTTGTTTCCATACACTGTATAGCCTCTTATCCTCCTGACCCCTATAGGAGTCACAACCTTAAAGGAAATTCAACTTTCCTTCAGTACTTGAGAAGAGTGAACCACCAATCATTCAAATGGAGTCTACAATCTGAGTAGCTGGGAGAATGATAATGGTATTATCAGGATTTCTAAGAGATTTTTGCCCTCAAAATGCTGAAGAACTGTTTCCTCAACTTTTACCCAGCCATCTATGAAAACAAAGATATATTAGAAAGACTGTTGCTGTCATTTAAATGTTCAGGTTAAGAGCAATGATACAAATGATAAGAAAATTTGATTTAACGCTTTTCTGTTCAACTTCTTAAAACTATTTGTAATTATGTTCCTGCGTTGTACTAGAGTATAAAATCAGCAGATAATCACAGAAATATTTACAGTGAATTAATTTGTATACCCTTAATGGAAGAGTCACAATTTCTTGTTTTGGACTGAATTAGCTACAATTTCTGGTACTCCCCTAAAAAGAGAAAGAGAAGAAAAATTGGGGGCTTAATGCTCAGGTCAGAAACTGATTAACTACCAAACGATCTTTGTATATTATCCATTCTCTTCTACAAAGAAATGCCACCAACAATTTATTCATGATATCAGACATCCTATATTTAGAAAGGGACAAATAGAAGAACCATACTGCCCTAGAAATTTAGTATTTGAATATATACACATATATGTATACATATACATGTACATTTATAAACCAATTCAAAGTTTACAGAGTATTTATCTCACTTGGTACAGTAAAGTGCTAATCCTGGAATTAGGAAGAACTGACTTTAAACACTAGCTGTGAACCCTAGGCAAGTCACTTAATCCTGTTTGCCTCAGTTTCCTCATTTTAAAGATGATGAGGAAATGACAAACCACTCCAGTATTTTTGTCAGGAAAACCCCAAATGAGCTAACAAAGAACTGTATAAGATTGAAACAAATGAACAATAACATCTCACTTGATATTTTTTTAATAACCCTTTGAGGTAAGTCCATCAAGGACACAATCAGCTGTTTTTTTTAAGATGGAAAAACAAAAACTCATAGAGGTTAAGTAACATGTAAAGGAAGTAGCAGAACTAGAGTGAATCTAGGAGTCCAACCCAGAACTCTTTATACTATACTTACTCTTTTTGTCCCATTGTGTTGCCTTTCTTAAATATCAAGGATGGATATTAGGGTCCTCTCTGTCCTGAACAACCCTACTCAAAGGAATATCAAACTCAAAGTTTCAATACCTCCCTCCAATGTTATAATTTATGATCTATACAGATCTAACCATTCTGTGCAGTTCTTGTCCATAACCTCCCAAAGATTTATCACCAGGTCCCACCCAATATAGTGAAGGCCTTATTTACTTTCTCTTAAAATCACAAAGTATCAATGAACCTTGTTGACTGACTACCTACAATCCTTTTCCCCTGTTATCTTTATTTCCTACTATATGAACAGCCCATCTTATCTTCCTATCATATTATTCCTTGATATTGTTTTTCTTTTTTAATACCTGTGGGGTTTTTGTTCAGTATATATGATTCCAGCTCAAATTCAGGGAAGTTTTCAGTGCAAGACTCACTTTAAGGTCTTTAGAGGCAGTTGGATACTATGGCTTACAATCATATATAGTAATGACAATAGAATGAATGTTAGTGCAAGGGTGGAAGTCATTGACTCCATTACCCTTAAATTATTCAAATTAAGAAAATGCTCCCCACCCTAATACATTTATCACATGAGGGCATCTCTATTGAATTAATCAAAAGTATGGGAAAGGGGAAGCAATCAGCTTATAAGGAGTAAAAACTGTTGAAGGAAATGAGAAAATGCTTCACAGAAAATTCATTAAGATTATCTGAAGAGTTGGTTGCTTCCATGTGGGGATTGGATAAAAACAGCAGTCTAATTCAGAGTTTGGCATTCCAGTAGTGAAAAAAGCAACTTCAGCCAAGCCACTGAGAGGGAATTGAATCAAATCAGTTGTGGAGAGGGAGAAGAGAGGCCCCTTGAACAGATGATAACCTTGTGAACTTCCAAATATTGGAAGATTTGGGGCTTCCCATGAGCAGTATCTCCAGAACAGCAATGGTTGATGGCAAACTATTGCAGAAAAATCTGAAAAACACTTTGAAGCCAAATTAGAGTCCCTAGGGAAAGGCAGCTTCAAGAATCTAAAAGGAACCTAGTAGAAATCGACATCAAACCTAAAGACAATTTCATGCGGATTCCATGAAACAAGAAAAGGACTTCATCATTCCAGCAAAGGAGACCTATGTAGTTTTCCCTTTGCCATATGTGCTTTAAATTAAATCTCACTTTCCCCTGGATGCTGTATATATTTTGGAAGTGCATGCCCCTGGGTTGGGATAATGTTTTGTACTGGTGGTTCTTAATATATCAGCACCTTAGTATATACTGTTGTTTCTTTAAGCTAATAACTCTGGCTGTCTAATCTGACATCGTCATAACTAATGAAGGAAAATATTCATGGAGGCTCATGAACTACTAGAAATTCCACCCAAATCTCAAGGGTACCCTCTTTTATGATGAGAGAAAAGTAGCTCTGGATTCCAATCTACTCGTCTGAGTGGAATTTGGGAGAGCAAGCCCAAAGCTTTGTCTACATTAGTTTTGAAAAGATGAGACTTTGTTGTTATGGCAAGTTTGAGGCCAGTAAAAGACTCAAAAATAATCAAGCCTACTCTTACCATCCTGTCAGACTCTGAATACAAGTCATTATCTATCTATTCTATCTACCTCATACACAGGCTATTGGATAAGCTCTATAGAATATTCATCCCAAATACATATTGAAATCCAAGCAGTAAACTTCTTCATCTACTTTATCTTTCTTATATGGTTAGTTGAGTCAAACTCCTTTGAGTGTTTACAAATCTCTTCCAAGAGGTTTTATAATGTGTTGAAGTTTGATGTAATCAGCACAGTATCAATTACAGATACATCTGAAAAAATTACTATTTACAGAGAGTCCCTCTTTGACTTGGCCTTTCCTATGGATATCCTCCATTACTCCTATGATTAAATTCTGGGGATATCAATTTTGTGATTATATTTATGATTATATTATATTCTGGAGGAGGAGATCAAAATCCTTCCTTAAATTTTGTACATCCATAGTTCATCTATTATTCTCTCTCTCTCGTCTGTCTATCTGTCTGCCTCTCTTTTTCTCTCCTCTTCCCTCTGTCTCCAATTTACTTCATTCCCAATCCACAAGGACCATCATTAGTAAAGGCTGCTTTGCAACTCCTTCAAGCATTATGATTCATAGTTGTGGAGGATCTTGGAGAATTGACCTGCCCCTTCACTTAGGCATGGTCTTTAACACATTACAATGGTGAATAATTTTGGCATTTTATACATATTACAATTCTATTCCTTATATGATGTTTATTACAAAAGGATCATTAGCAAGGATTATTTCCATTATGTTTTCCAAGAAATCTTGTATGGCAATTGGTATATGAATGGCAATGCCTTGTTCCTATAATCCTATAAGGCAGTATTTTTTTTTTTTGATGTTGTTGTTGCTCAGTTGTTTTCAGTCACATCTGATTCTTCATGACCCCCATTTAGGGTTTTCTTGACAAAGATACTGAACTGGTTTGCCATTTCTTCTCTGAGGAAACTGAGACATACAGGAATAAGAGACATGTCCACTGGCATAACTGAGAACCTATAAACTCAAATGGTTCCCTATCATCTCTTAGCTCCTCTTGGAACAACTATGAAATACTCTGACATCCAGGGCCCTATAGAAACTAGTTTCCTCCTAACTTTCCAGTCTTACTCCACTGTACTCTCCCTGCATATTATTCACTCCAGTGACACAGACCTGGTTGTTCTGTGCACAAGACACTCTATCTCTCAACTCTACAAATTTTTTCAGGTTGTCCCCATGGCAGGAACACTCCTCCCTCCTCTTTTCCACCTTACTAACCTCTCTGGTTTCTTTAAGTCCCAATTAAAATCTCAGCTTCTCCTGAAAGCCTTCTCTAATCCCTATTCCAGTGCTTTCCCTCTGTTACTTATTTCCTATTTATTCTGTTTATTAAATTGTTTTGTATATATTTGTTGCATATTGTCTCCCCATTAAATTGTAAAATCGTTGAAGGTAGGAACTGTTTTTCCCCTCTTTTCAAACCAACAGCACAAGTGCCTGGCAAATAGTAAGCATTTAATAAATGCTTATTGATTGATTGTTCTCTTTACTCTTGGAATCTCCATCCCCTTTAAGATTAGCTAAGGTGATATCTCCTACAGAAGTCTTTGCTGATATCTCCCCTTTGATTCTGGCAGAATCTCTCCCAGATACCCTAAATTAACACTTGTGTTTATGTCATATCTTCCCCCTCTCTCACCTTATTACAAGCTACAAACAATAAAATGTGTGTCATGAGTGCAAGACATACTTCTGTTTTTATATCCCTAGAACATAGCATAGTACCAGAAATAGAATAGATTTCTAATAAATGCTTATTGAATTGAATTGAAGGAAATAGTCCTACATTATTATGGATTAAGTATTATACATTCCAGAAAATTCAATTTAAATCTCTGAATGCTTAATTGTTGTGTAAATGAGAATTTGCTAAAACGAATAATAAAATTGAGAAAAAATATTTTTTAAAACGCCAAATTAGCTCAGATCAACAGTTGACTACATATGTACATGTGTGTACCTCATGAAATGAATGTGACTTTCCTGCATTAAAAATCTTTGTGATTTTTTAATTGTTCCTATATATGTGGGAGGGAAATTTATTTACTAGAATTTACTGAGTAGGTAAAAGTTGGAGTGAATGGCAAAGACCAATAACTTTTGGTTAGCAGATAACTTTAAGCTTTCCGTCAAAGCAATGAATTGTTTTTAGAAAGCTTAATATACTTTTGATGACCATTTCTACATAGGCCAGTGAAACTCAAACTCTCATTCAAGTATCTCACTGTCTCTATTTAAGTAACATATTTGTATTCCTTTTAGTGATGACTTTCATTGAGCGCATTGACTCAAGCAAGGATAAAAAGGAAGCATTTACATTTTTTAGCCAAATTGTAATCACAATCGTGAAATGTTTTTTTTTTTTTCCTGTCAAGACAATCTCTCTTTAAAAAAGGGAAAGAGCATTCTTCCTCAAACTGAACCTAACATAAAATATTAAGCCAAAAGGGTAGAATTGATTTCTTTATAAATGAACAGAATATTAGAACCATGGCAAAGGCAAATTGGCCTACAAGAAAACTGACAGCTTTATAGGCTATGCCTCTGATTGAAATGTTGGGAAATCTCTTGGCAGTTCTCCCAGACATCCAGGTAGAACAGTGAGTTCACTGATTATGTTAACTAAAACAATCTGGCTTTACACAAACGCACCTCAGGCCCATCCAAGTGTGAAGGCTTATCAGTATGCCAGACCAAGAAAAAGACCTATTTACCTGAAGACAAAATCAAAGTGACTACAGAGTGGAAGAAACAAAATTTGCTCAAACAAAACTGGTCAAATTTATATTTTTTGTAGTCTAGAGGAATGCAATTACTTGTAGGTCTGAAAGATTCTGAAGACACGCGAGCAAATTAAAAATACAAAAAGAATGATTTTTTCCAAAGTATATTTAATAATTTCAGTTTCAAAATTTCCAAATGGTCATATTTCTAGAAAAATATCAAAAGAAAAGAAAAATATGGGGAATGTCAAAGGCAAAGGGAAGCTTTAGGTAACAAAAATTTCAATTTTTCCCACAACTGAAAGTTATTTTAAAGTTATCACAATGTTTATATAAGGTTATCTTAAGGGATTTATATGTTTGGGATTCAGTTTATAAATATATATATATATATATATTATATATATATATATATATATATATATAGTTAGACCTTTCAATTAAAGCTCTAGATAGTTCTCTGCATAATATAGTTGTATATATATATATATGTATATATATACACATGTAAATATGTATATATATATATACACTTATATGTGTATATATGTGTGTATGTATATATAACATATATGTGTGTGGAAAGAGAGAAAAGGGAAAGGGAGAAGGAGAAGGGAAAGAAAAGGCAAAGGGAAAGGGAGAAGCAGAGGGAGAGGGAGAGAAAAGGCGAGAAAGAGAGAGGGACAGGAATAAGGAGAGGGAGAGGAAGAGGGGAAAAGAAAGCGAAAGGAGAGGGAAAGGGAGAAGGAGAGGGAGAGAAATGAAGAAGTAGAGAGGGAGGAAGGGAGGGATAGAAAAGAGTAGAGGAAAGGAGGGAGAGAGGGAGGGAGGGGAAGAGGAAGAAAAGGAGAGGTAGAGATGTATCCATCCACTATTGTTAATAACTTACCTCATGTTAAAAATTGAAGAGAGTACCTTAAGTAATGTCCCTTCCCTTGAGGTAATCCCTTGCTGTATGGAGTCAGTAATGCAATCAGATACCTAGGGTTATTTCTATTGCCTGCCAAAATATCACTCATGCCTATTAAAGTATCCTGAAAAACACTATTACATCAATACTTGAAATGGCATAATTATTCTTCTTTCTGGAATGTCTTCTGATGTGAGTCACTTCAGCGGAGTGGGATTTCACTGGAAAATGGCCTTAAGGAATGGTTTAAATGAGAGATAGAGGCAGTAGACATAAAGGAATGTTTGAGAATCAGTCTTCATCCAGCAGTCAATGGCAGGAACCAGATTAAAGGCAGGATAATACAGAGATCACAGGTTCCATTTTGTGGCTATTGTTGTTGTTGTTGTTTTGTTGCTGTAATTGTAATGCTGGCATGCTATCATTCAAAATCCCTTATGTGGTAAGTGCATCTTTTTTAAAACAGAGTTTCAAATGAAAATATTACACTAATATGAGGCAAAAATAAAGCAATGACATTCTTACTTTCCCTTACACTAGATGGCAAAAGAAGTTGGGAAAGAGAAAATATAGGAAAATTTTTAATGGTTTCTTCCATTTGCCCCAAAATCTGAGAAGCTGGATTACTTGAAGTTCCTCAAAGTGAATCAAGAAAATAAAATTACGTTTTGACATTTTTTAAATGTATGAATCCTTAGATTGCAAATTGACTTACATTGTGATTTTGCAAGTTAAGGAAGTAAAATCTCCTTGTCTATGGCAACAGCTTTCCTATTATTTAATGAGGATATGCAAGATAATGGGCTATTAAACAATTAATCTAATAGTTATAGCAGTAACTAAAATGGTAATATGTACATGAAGCTTAGACCATTATGGAACATTTTATGAATGCCTGCTTCTCACCCAAGCTCCTAGAGTCTGGGTCACATGTTGGATTCTGGATTTTTAATTTTTTTTTTCTTAAGTTAGCAAGATCTCTCAGGTTTGCAATGATCTCTGAACTCTCAAAATAGAATTTTAGAGATGCAAAGAACTTTAGCCATCACCTCCCCCAAACTTGTTTTTTACAAATGAAAAAATTGAGGCACATAGAAGGGAGGGAATTGCCAAAGGTCACCCTAAAGTAGAACCACCACTAAAATCCAGCTCAGGTTCAAATGCTTTTTTCCATCTTGTCTCTAATTTGTCTTGAATTCAATTTCTGTGCCAAGGATAGAATTAGGCCTGGAGAGAACTAGAAATGACAAAACTAAATTTGCAGTTGAAGTGAGTGCCCACATTGTGCAAAATAAAATTTTTTTCTGATATTAATTTTCATTTTTATAATCACAAAGAGCTGCTGTGAGACTACATCAATACAGATTAACTCTTGTTCTGCAATTTATAATCTAAGAAAGTTGTCTGGGGTATGGAAATATTAAGTGGCTTATCTAAGGCCATATGGCTAATGTGTCATAGGTAGCACTTGAACCTAAGTTCTTGACTTTGAAGCCAGAGCTCTATCTGCTAAACCATCCTGAGTTATGTATTATATATACTCATGAAAGAGATCACACAGAAAATAGAATAACAAATAAAACATACAAATAAACATAGATATAGGTAATTTGCAAATCAGTGAATCAATCTGCAAGCACTTATTAAATGCTTACTATATGCCAGGCCAGGAAATATTCCCTCACTTATATTCTATAAAAGGAGAAAACACATGGACTTCGATACATTTACAAAATAAATATCCCAAAATGGGGAAATGGGGGCAAAAAGATGAAAAGAGATTCAGGATAGTTCTTGTATAGGAACTAGCTTTGAAAGGAACCAGGATAATAGAGGTAAGGTGAGAGTATATTTCTGGCATGGGGGACACTCTATGCAAGGGGCATGTAGATGAGAAATAGAACATCTTGTAGGAGAAGCAGCAAGAAAATCAGTTTGGCTAGACAAAAGCATAAGAATAATTTATAATAAGTCTGGAAGAGTAGATATGTTGGAGTCGAGTTATAAAGGCTTTAAAAGCAAACAGAGGAATTTTAATTTATTTTCAGAGGTAATTGGTAAACTCTGGAATTTACTGGCAAAGAAGTAAAGTAGTCAAACCTGAGCTTTAGGAAAATTATCTTGATAGCTAATCTAGAAGATGAGTTGAATTGAGGAAAGACTTGAAGCCAGGAGACCAATTAGGAAACTATTACCATAGTCCCGGCAAGAGTGATGAGGGCTCCTACTAATAAAATAGGCATTGTAAAAGGATTTGAGTCTTGGTCATTTGGTTTTCCATGGAGATGGCTGAAAATGCTGACAATCCAACTCCATAAATATATGATCCACTTCCAAACAAAGGATCATTTTTAAAATTCCAGATTGGCCATAGGTGTTGGGACAGAGCTTTATGCTAACTTATTCATGTAGTCTTCAATATGTTAAGAATGGACCTTTCCACTATAAAAGATGGCATGGATTTTCACAACTACTAAGAGACATGGCTAAAAGATACAGACAGCAGCTTGGGCCAGGCAGTGACTTGATTTCTAGATATAGATCTGTGCCATTTTTAGGTCATTTTTTTTAACTCTTGGTTTTTTTTGTTTTGTTTTGTTTTGTTTTTGTTTTTTGTTTTTTTTTTCCCTCATTTGGGAAATTATTAGAGAAATAATGGAATAGCAAAAATATAGAATTGAGAAAGTAGAATTGAAAAAAATATTTCTATTTTTAAAGAACATACACAGAGTTATAATTAATCAATGATAGCCTTGCTATCATTGTTATAGATAACAATGTAGATAAAGGTTAATATTAGATGCCTGCTCTAAGGATCTAGAGAGATTATTAACTCACCTAAATAGTAAGCTTCCCGTTCCCTATTTGGCCTGGAAGGAAAGGGAGCTGGTTCCAATTCCATTACATAATCAACATTTAGTTTTCCTAAAATGTACTTCACTCTACATCTCTTATCCATTAAATTCTGCAAATCATTCCTCAAGCCATTTATTGCTAGGAAATAGTAAACAAATAAAAGCTTGAGATTGTTTTCCCCTAGTCCAAGTTGGTAAAATACTTGTTTGGGCCTCTTCCCCCTAAATTGTTTGGCAGGAGAGGTTCATTTCCCCAAGCATCCTTGTCTTTAGTCCCAAATGACAGATCTATGATGTAGCTGTCACATGAGAAGCAAAGGACCAAAAGAACCTAATGGGGACCCAGTGGGGTTCTATGGGTGGCAATCAATCTCCCAATAGGTATGACATATTAGTTCTGTCTTCAACACTATTATTCCCAAGGCCTCAGCTACCAGGGGCAGGTCATCCTCCACCCCAAACACACTGAGACTTTACAGACATTGTCTTTTGGTCTTCCTGTCCTTCATTCAGTCCAAAATCATAATGGTTGTCACTCTGAATGATATACAGAATATCTCCTGTTGACAGAATATTTATCAAGGTTAAAATGAACAAGCAATTGTTGCATAAAAATCCCTAAAAGCAGACTGGATTGGCAATAACACTAAGGAAGGATGAATTCCAAATCATAGTAGAATCTGATACCCAGAGAAATCCCATACATTCTCTAGCAGTCCCTTTCCAGACAGGGCAAAGACTAAGGGATCATCTTCATTATAGTCATCTCTGATTCCTAAAGAATTTCACAAATATTTCTACAGTGACTTAATAATCATAATTTTGTTGTTCGAAAAATGTATAGCAGTTATGTCTGCCCAGAAATCAAATGAAAACAATTTTAATATGTTAATACTTTACAAGCCAGTTTCTGTAAGATAAAAATGAGGAAAATAAAAGGAAAAGTTGGAAGATCAGCTACTGTACTTTGAAAAGCAAACACAGATGTCTCCAGCCTTATTGCATACATCCTCTGATCACTTCAGAAACAGAGAATTATCTTTCACCAGTCTTCTGTAACCTTGCCAAATGACAAACTAAAAATTGCTGTCCAGCAAATACATGCCAGAAGTGTAAAAGTTCCATTAAAAACCGGTAGGTAAGGACCTACTTTAGCAAATTACTGAAAGCCCTAATTTATGATAGGCATTTACTTCCAACTGATCCAGAAGTATGTACATATTTCAAGGATTATGAAGCTTTTCCTTGGGACTCTCCTTTTATCTTTGAAAGAAAACAATGCTAATAGTTTCCTTTTTCCTATACTCAATGACTATTTACTACTCCTTCTTGATGTGGACTTTCAAAATACAAAGAAGGTTTGGCAAATTTTCAAAGTCCTTTTTTAAAGTCTATTCTTAAGTACTTTTATAAAAGCATAAAAAGTACTTCTTAATAGGGAGAATTGATCATGCAGCACTCAGTGTCTGAACATGAAAATATTGTCAGTTACATTTAATGCCTTCATTCTTAGGATCTTTTCCCTTAACCTTCTGGAAGTAGCTGATTTCAGGGAAGCAAAAGTGATCAGAAGAATCAAAGTTAGCATAACAATTCCTTTTCTGCAGAAAGTAGCTCCAAAATATTATAAATCCAAATTTCAAAGAAGAAAAGTTACTGTACTGGCAAATTTTAAGTCACACTTGGCAGTTTTTCCAAACAGAGTGGTCAGGAACAGAGAGAAATAAACATGTGCTTCCAGGATTTTCTTCTCATATGCCTTACAAAAAAACTAATGTTAATGGCTGTGCTGGAGCCCCTCTAAACAGGTTTTTGCTTAAGGAGTAGGGCATGGCTGTATAGTGTTATTTTAAGGTAGACTTTATAAAACAACATCCAGGGAAGAAAAATACTCCTTTCGTTATATGAACCAAAAGCTTAAACTGCTCCCAAAAGGGTTATTTGAAAAAAATCAGATATTTCATTATGTTATGATATTTTGCACTTTAAATGTTATGTTTAAATTAAGAAACTTAGCATTTCTTATCTTCCAAGTGCTTCTTTCCAAAATAACAATAATAATAATAAAGATAACAAGTCATTCCTGTAGTACACTTATTTTACTTGAAGAAATATAAAGGACAAAGAGTTTAAAAGACTTTCCGGAGGAATGACAAAAAGAAAAATAGTAGCTTAGAGACATTTAAGATTCATAAATAGAAGTTATATCCTTGAAAAAAAAGCAGAGTAACAAACTCAGTGCCAAAGATCTCATTCCCCAAATATTGGTCCTAATGGTTCTGTTAAGATTCTGGTTAAAATGATGTTCAAAAGAAGGCCATTGTTACAATATCATTATCTTTCTGAAAGGACTCATGCCCACATTAACATATTAAGTGATCATGATACAGAAATTTGAATTCAAAGAATCGGGATTCTACTGGATAATCATGGTCAGGTCACCTCAAATCTCTAGATATCCGTTTTCTCATCTTTAAAATAATAGGGCCAAACAAGATGACATCTAGGGTAACTTCTAGATCTAAATTGATATTCCCATTTGTTAAATACCTCCTCTAATATATTGTTCTTAGAGTCCAGAGAAAATAGGAAACAGGAGAGGAAATTGTTACCAGTTTAGGGTGGGAAAGGGAGACAAGGGAACAGTAAACTTTTTAAAAATAAAATAAAACGAGACTCAGTCTAGGGAAGTCAGATCCTGAAAGTGAACCTCTAGCAGGGGAAGGTCATAATTATTTCTGAGTAGTGTGATGCCAAAGGGTACCTGGGAGAAGTCAGAAAAGAAGTTGCCATCCAAAATACAGCCAATCATTTAATCAATAAGCGTTCATTAATGCCTATGTGAAATGCCATGACTACAAAGACCAAAATGTCCCTACCCTCAAGGAGCTTACATTTGGGACTGGGGGAATGGAAACTCCGTCTTCCTAGCATATCCGTGCAGTGACCACTCAATGGTCCAATTCACCTGCTGATTGGACATGGAAGCTTTGGCCTGCCCATTTTGGAGCTTGGGCCAGTTTACCCTTCTTTAAGCTACCTAAGGAGTCCTGCCACTGGGGCTCATCATATAGATGTCAGACATAATGCAGACTTCTGATTAGCTTAGTCCTGCTGCAGCTCAGAACTCCTGAGCTTAAATGATCCACCAGTCACAGCCTCCTCGATTGTAAGGATTATTATGGGTATGTAACATCAAATCCAGCCAAGTAAATTAAATCCTAAAACATTTGTGTCTTACAGTTGGGGAAAGGTAAAAATCAGATGTTAACCAAAGAAATACTTAGTCTGTAATACTTTTTCCTAGGGCCAACCTTGTTCACAAGTTCCAAATTCACCATGTGAATATATTAATATCCCAAAATAGAAGAAAAGTAGAAAGATTGTGAACAGAGCAAGGTATATACAGCAGAGACAGAGAGAGACAGAGAAATAGTCACTAGTGCTATCATTGCTGCTATAGGGACTCCATCTACCCTACTACTATCTTTCCGTTACCCAGGGCAAAAGTTAGGAAGTAGGAGAATGAAAAAGTTGCTCTGCCCTTTATTAGGAAGAAGTATAGTGAGCTAATTTATGAAAACTGGCAAGACCTAGTCTCAACAATGGATTAACCTCAGGAGTGGTAGCTATTAAGGGCTCATGAGTGAAAATGGCAAGGATAAATGTACCCTCTTCCTTCCTCTTCCCAACAAGAATTGAAAGTAATAATATAAGCACCTCACAAATTAATACAGTTGCTCAGGTTCTGAAGAAATTGGATCAATCCCTTTCCCCCTGCAAAGAAATCACATAGTAATTTTCAATGGTTCTTAAACTCTGTTACCTAACAGCCAATTTCCAATCTACAAAAAACCCAGAAATTCATTCTTAAATCCATAGGAAACTTTGGATACAATCAAAGTCTGGTAGTATCTTAGAAGTTAAAATATTTTGACAAGCTGATTGGTTCATTGACCTCAATGTTTCCCCCACTGAGGTTCCTAAGGGTTTTAAGCAGATCCAAATTCAGATAAATCTGAATACTGAAGAGATTGTCCACAAATCAATATCCTCAGCTATAAAAGTCTAGTAAAATGGTGTTTGGGGGTGCAGGTGGGGATGTTGCTTCTTGGAACAATGTTTAGGGTTCCAAGTCTCTAGAAATACAAGCCAAGGACTCCTAGCAGCTTGATGATATTACACATCAACTTACCAAAAAACAAACAAACAAATTTTTTTAAACCCTGATTTGAAAAAACAGAGGCTTCAAATTCTGGGTCCAAGTCATTCTGAATCTAAACTGAATGGAACTGACCTTAACTTTTCCCCAGAATATTATTTGTTTAATGACAAAGCCTTACAGTGTCTCCTTAGTGTAAATGTACTGTATTGTCATTTTGTAGGTCACAGGGCTGACATTTTCCATGGAAAGAAAAAAAAATAAAACTAAACTGAGACATATGCTAAATGAGAGCCAAAAGTATTTTGAAAAGTTATAATGAATTCTTATGACAGGAATTATATTATGCATAATATAAACATCTGTATTTAAGAAAGATAATGGTTTAGCTCCAGAAAATAATAGCTAAGCAGCAATGACTTGAACAAATGTTTTACAATTAATGGGAATAAAAATTATATATTATTATAGTTAAGGGAAGATGGGAAAATGAGACAGGAGGTAACTCATACCATTGGACTCAAATACACTAAAGAGAATTGAGCATTCTACAGCAAAATCACTCCAAAAGAGAAAAACTACAGAAGGCTCAAACTTCCAAAGCCCCAATATGTAAAGTCCCATATTCAAACTCCTTTTACACATGGTGTAGCTGGCACAGTCTCTTTTTTACCTTCAACAGAGTCAGTTCATCTCTTAATATGATATATTTGAAGGCAGAATCTTGGCCCACTATATTGGACAGCAGATCACAGAGCATTAAAGCTCTGAAGAAGCAATACCACTCGTTCTTACAAAGTCGTAATTAACTTCCTTGGGAGTTACACGAGAGCAACTTAGAACAGAATTTGGCTCCATCTTTTCAGTATTCATCCATTCCTTAATAATTATGACTTCAGTGGGAGTCTCAAGCAAGTAACAGAGGGCAGAATTTGGCCCACACCAAGTATCACATCAAGTATCTGGCCCAATTTGTAAGGCCACTCATAGAGTATTAAAATCCCCCAAGACCCATCAACACTAGCTCTTTGGGTTCTTCACAAATGTAACTCTGACCAAAATGACCCCTCAGATAGTGTCAAAGAAAAGCACTGACTAGGACAGAATTATTAGCCAGTGTAAGGAGCCAATAGTATCCAATAGAGAAAAAAATACAATTATTTACATGAAAGTATTTTACAATTATAAAACACTGTGTAAATGGTCATCATTATCTATATTGACAGAGTTAATAAATGAACACACTCAGTAATGGTTGATGTACCACAGAAATATGTGTTGAGGCAAACATAACATGAGAAATGGGAAGTTTCAGCACAAGCCTGAGCACCCAAAAATCTGAAGAATTAGGTTTGGGCCACTAAGTTGTAGCCTCAAGCTACAAAATTAAAACCTGATGTTAAGTTTAGAACGATGGTTGTATACAACAAATTTTTAAATTATACAATTTATCATTTTTACTACCATTAGTTGGGACACATAGGTCATTACTGCTTAGCTAATATTTCCTGAATCTCAATCATGATTCTCCATCAACAGTGTTTATGTTGTACATGACCTAATTTTTGTCATAGGGATAAAGCAGTTTTTTTTGTTGTTTCTTTCTCTCTTTTTTTGGCTTAAAATTACAGCATCTAGTTGAAAACTTTAATTTTAGGGTATCTTTAATGTGGGATTTGACCTTTCAGCAGATTTAGAAGAAAATAAAAATGTGAAATGAATATGAAACTTTAAAATAAATAAATAAATAAAAACTCCTGGCCTTGGCTTCCTATTTTCCCCCCAGCAAACTTCAGTTTTGCTCCTAAAGCCTGAGTTTTGCTCATACATTTCTTGGTGATCCACCCACTTATCCCCTTGATATTGATTCTTAGTCAGGCTTTCATTTGAAACCCATTAACACTCTTTCCCCAACAAACCTAAGAGTCTTTGACTCTTTCTTGACATAAATCCATTCCACTCCTAAGAGTACTCCTTAGCAACCAGTGACATGGATGCATATGTATGTATACATGCATATGTGTGTGTATGTGTGAGAGTATATATATAATATGTATATATATACACACACATATACATACATTAAGAAACAGAGTCCTAACAAGTAACATAGTATTCTAACCCATTTGCCAGCCCACCCTTCCTTCGATGCACTGTAATGTTTATTAACATTCAGAGAGACATTTAGGCAGAGAACAAATTGACAGAGCCCATGTTTATCTCAGAAATTTCAGAAACGGCATGAGATTTATTCGTGGAATCTTAACACCAATTCAGACTGTCATAAAACACAAAAGACCAGATTCAATAAAAACTCTGTCCAACTTTCACAACACTAGAGTCTGTGTGAGCCTTCAAAACAATCAATTTTTCCAGTTTTGCAAAGAGCTGTGCAGACTTCAGTAGCATGGAAGCCAGATGGGGCATTTCCTAACTCATGCCCTAAATTAGTTTCAAAAGTAGTTTTGAGGATCACATTTGATCAGAAGAATTTGCATGCTCTTCCCTTTTTTTATATATTTCAGGGTGCATCACACAAAGAACAGAACAACAGAACTGTAGCATATGTCTTATGCAGTTAAAAGCATTCAAGTTGGCCTGTAAAATACAATTCTTTGGTACTCAGTGAAAAGGCTAATATTTGATTCCATAATCCATACTGCAGAAAAGTTGGAATTAATCATTTTTTAAAGTTGTTGTGTGTCCATGGACAGCTGTTCTTCATACATACTGTGAATGTTTCCTTTAAATTCCTAAGGACACAAGGACTTGATACTAAGCCAGTACCTCTAGAAATGGTGAAAGCTAAACACACCCCATACTGATGCTTTTACTGTCCCAACAAACTTTCTCCCACAACTAAAATGTTAAAACTTTTACCCCACAGCCCACATTCTGAGATTAGTCCAATAACTAATGTTCTGTCCAAGTAAAATACATTTTGTCATAGCTCGAAAATGTTACCTTTCACAGAAGTATAGTATTTCTGACCAGCAGGGAACATATGTCAACATTATCTATTATTACACAATGTCAGGACCAGAAAGGGAAGGTGGGTGGTGGATGTTAATAACAACTTAAGCGATTTCTAAAAGAGGCATTTGAGAAGTACAAAGCCAGAAGTTTCAAATGTTTTGTCTTATTTTCGCTGTGTCAGCAACCTGCCCCCACCACCAGTGCAAACCTAATTCTGCCTGCGACCCAACGCCTAGTTCTCTTTTCAATTTTAGCCAACGCTTTGCTAAGCTGGAAAGTTTGAAAAATACCCTAGAAAACTTCTCCACCAGAAAACGAAAAACAAAAACATATGACCAGCAATGATGAAAGCAACTCCCACTCGCTAAGGAAAAGATTATTTGTGATCATAGAGGCACATGGCTTTGAGATTTTAAATTGTATTTCAAGTTTTCAGGCTACTAACCTAATATTTAGGTTTGTGTGGGTCAAGGGCTAGGGGAATCGGGTGATTGTAGTTTTTTGTTTGTTTGTTTGTTTTTAAAGGGCAATTTTCTTTCAGGACTTTTCCAAGGTAAGCAGAAAGCATTCTGTCAGTTTGGTATGACTGATCGAGCTGTTACAGGAAAGCAGACAAATTCTTAACCAGAAGTGTTCTTGTTACATAGAGGAATCAGTGGTCATATTCCATAATAGACTGAAATAGGAAATGTGTCGATCTTTTCCTTGGAAAGCATTAGGTTAGGTCAAGGTAACCCTTCAAAAAAAAAAAAAAAAAGCAGCTCTGACCTGTCTTTGGTACTAACACTGAAAGTGAAATTTTTTTGGCTACAGAAGGTAAAGTGTTTAGTATTGCTTTGGTCCAGGCAGTTTTCTAGGAAAAGAGAGTAAAAGGAGATTCATATCCTCATGACATTCTGACCGTAGAAAAAGGATTACCTTGTGAACCAGATAAGGAAGTGTCTCCTGGATGAGCCCTGTACATAAAGTAATGAGTTGCTTTATTCATGGAAGAAAAGGACGTCTTCAGAGTTAATATTTCAAGGAAGCAGGCTACCATCCAACTATTTCTCTATGGGCAAGTATTATAGAGTGGAAAGAACATAATTAGGAGAGACCCCAGATTCAAATTCTGCCCCAGGACCTCCTAGATGTAAGGAAAGATCCTTAATCTCTCTGAGCCTGAGTTTCCTCATATTTAAAATGTGGACCAAAAAAACATATGCAGTACTTACCTTAGAGGATTATTATGAGAACAAAATTAAATAATATATATGAAGTGCTTTGAAAACATTGAATACATTTTTAACATGCTAATTATTATTATTTGTTGCAGTCTATGATGTAATTGTGATTATTGGTGATGGATCATGGTTATTTTTGCAGGGGAACATATGATGTAGTAGGAATAGAACTAAAAATAGGTTATCTGACTTCTATTCCTGCCCTTGCCCCTGGCTAGCTGTGTGACCTTAAAGAAGTCATTGGACTTCAAAAATATTAATACAGTTGATATTTCTAGTTAATTAAAAGTTTACAAGCTTACTTCCTCATGAAAGAAATGACAGACGTAATGTAAGACTCAAGGCCTCAAATTATCCACAGTAAGATGAGAGAAATAATACATACAGAGTCATGACAACAGTGCTTCACAAACTTTAAAAATCAAATAAGTAAATATATTATTATTATGACTATCATATACTTTAGAATTATGAGAAGCATATGAAAACATACATGAAAGTATTACTCTTTTCACAGTAAAGTCCTATATATATATATATATATATATATATATATATATATATATATATATATATAGTCTTTTTTAAAAGTTTATTAATTTTGAACTTAAATTCAAGAAAAAGAATATTTCTGGGACAGCAAGGTGGCACAGTGGATAGAACACCAGCCCTGAAGTCAGGAGGACCTGAGTTCAAATCTGATCTCAGACACTTAACACTTCCTAGTAAATCACTTAACTCCAATTGTTTCAGCAAAAAGAAAAAAAAAAAAAAGAAAGAAAGAATATTTCCATGTATATAGTATAGCATAAAAAGAGAATTCAATATAAAACCACAAATTTCTATTTTGTAGTTTATTTTTTGGGAAAAACTATGTAATAAATACTAAACATTATTTTCAAAACTACTCTGCTATCCTGTGCTTCCTTCTAAATTTTCTTTTGTTCTTTATAATTTAATTTTTTTTTAAATTTTATTGATGTTTATTTATTATTTATTTTATTTATAAGTTTTAAAAATTGTCTTTCTGTAATAAAATAGCTCATATATACATGAGTGTGTGTGTATATATGTGTGTATATATATATATATATATATATATACATACACATAAGAAATCTCATGGCTAATAAAGTCATATATATATATAAAACCTCACTACAGCCTCATGAGACAAATAATGCAAGTGTTATCTACATTTACAGATGGAGAAACTGAGGTACAAAAACCTAATAATTGCAACTTAAAATTTGAACCCAGATTTTTTGCCTGCAGTTTCAATGTTCTTTCTACCATGTAATATTGATAGAAACCTATCAGAAATGCTTCAATCATTTTGTGAACTCAAGTGGTATTTACTCCAGTACATACTCACCTACATCTTTCCCATGCAACTCTTACCCGAATTCTTCTGTATTCTTGTGCAGGTACAACCCCCACCCAAGAAAGTGAATTATTCCCATGAAATAAACATACATTGTATTTCAACACTTTAGAAAACATGATCCCAAGAGAGGAAACAGTATATCTGAGTGGAGAGAAGCCCTGTTTCTTATTTAACCTTATTCCTAGGGTAGCATTTCTTCCTCTCAGTTACAGAGGCCTGATGTATCTATCACAGGTCAAAATCACTACATACCATATGACAGGCAAATGGTGCCTTTACTCTCACTTATTAGATAAGAATAAATGAATTTGAAATAAATCATTTAATAATCAATCTATGTTGTCCTTCAGATGAGATAATGCTAATGGGCACATATCAACTGAATAGTTTTAAGCCCAGCAGAGGAGAGGGTCTCATAGATGTACCACTACTCTTGCACCTGGTTCACCTTGTAACTAAGGACACACATTTGTGGGTGAGACACTAATTGCTACAAGGGGAACAGCCTGTAGCCATGGAAAACAATAAAGACCAAATGAACCAACTCACCATGGGTATAGTTAAAGAGAAATAAATTTTATTTAAATTTACATTGAAACTTTTTAATAAACTATAAAAATTAGACAGAAAAAGGACCTGAAAGTTCACCTAACTCTATGTTTCTCAAAGCTTAAATAGCAGAACCCTTTACTTTTAGCAATAAACTTCAGCAGAACTTTAGCAATGACATTTTTAATCATCTTTTTTTAATGCTTGCTTCTAATGGTACCAAATGACATAAGGGAGATGTATTTTAGCATTACATTTTCAGATGATTTTTATTCCAAATCAAATAACTTTAGAAGCAACATATTTAGTAAGAAGGATGTAATTGCCAGTTCCCTCTATGAGCCTACTGCCCAGCTGAGTCAGGAAGAGGTTTGGCAGACCCCACCATGACCAATGCAATATATCGGGGTTGGGTCAGGGCTAGAAACATGAGTAACTGCAATAAAAAAAATCTAGCCTTTGGGAAACCATCAGTGAGGAGATTTTGTTCCTAGGGCAAGATATAGGAAGACACCTTTACTTGGAACATGGAGATTTTAGGACAGTGATAAAAGAGTCAGTGACAAAGTGGAAGACAGAGAGAGGCTCACCCCTGTAGATCTAGTAGTTTTTAATTCAAATAATATACTACTAAAGGATATAACTTTAATTGGATACATATATTTGTTAATTAAAGAAGAAAAAAAGTACTAACAAGGGAATTGAGAAAAAATTTCCTGAGGAAGGTGACCTGAGCCTTGAGAGAAGTCAAGAATTCTAAGCAACAAAAGTAAGAAAGCATATTCTAGGTATAGGTGCAACCTGTATAAAAGTTTGGAGATAAGAAATGGAATTAAAAGGTTATTTTGGCTGGAACTTAATATGTGTGAAAGGAAATAATATGAAATAAGCCTATAAGGTAAGTTGAAGCCAAAATCTTAAGGGGTTTAAATGCCAGGATAAGAAGATGCTATCTCAGAGTCAATAGGGAGCCACTAAAGAGTGTTGAAGAGACAAATGACATGGTCAGTGTCCAAAAGTGTGACACTCAATGATTAGAGGAGTGACAGAACAGTACTTCAAGAAAATTATCTTGGCAATGACTTGGAAGGTTGAGAGAGATGGAGCCTGTTGTCATAATACAAATGAAAAGTGCTGAGGGGACTAAACTAGAATGCCATCAGGGTGAGCAGATAATAAAGATGCAAGAAATACCCTGGAGGTAGAAAGCGGAAAAAAATAGCAACTGACAGGATATGATAGGTGAAGAAAAGGGAAGAGTCAAGAATGATGCTGCAGTTTCAAATCTAGGTATACCCAGAAAAGAAATAGGGAAGTTTGGAAGAGAAGTCAAGTATAGGATGAGGGGGAGATGAGCTCAGTTTGGGACATGTTGAATTTGAGATACTTATGGGTGGAAATGTCCAATAGACATTCCAGCTCAAGTACTTGGAGCTTAGGCAAGAAACTGGGACTGGCTATAGAAATCAGGGAATCAGTTACAAAGAGATAAGGATGGTGTTGATAAGACCATCAAGAAAGATATAGAGATAGAAAAAAAAAAAAAAAAAAAAAAAGGATCAAGGTTCTTTTCTGAACCTTAAAGTTGAATTGTTTTAAAGAAGGGGAAAAAAAATACACACACATACTCAGTTGTGTATCGATATCTATCTTACCCAATAGGGAAATAGGAGGAGAAAGAGATAAGAGAAAGGGTGGGGAGGATGATTTTTTTAAAAAAGAAAAAAGGAGGACAGATTAAGGGAGGCAGTAGCTAGAAGCAAATTAGTCTTTTGAAGAGAGACAGAATAAAAAGAGAGAAAGAAAGAAGAAACAGGAGAAAATGGGATGAAAGAAAAAACAATTATTAATCATGACTGTATATCTCACCCATACAACAGCAGCAAATTGAAGAATAAATTAGATACCAGAACCCCAAAATAGGTTGTTTTCAAGATACACACTTGAAACAGAGAGACACAGAATTAAAACAAAGAAATGGAGAAGAATCTAATATGCTTCAGCTGAACTTAAAAAAAGGCAAGGATTTCAATCCTGATCTCATAGTAATTACCAAAAAAACATCCAATTAAAAGGGAAATCAGGAAATTTGCATTTTGCTAAATATAAGAAGGGGGAGGGAAGGGGGAAGGGAGGAAGGAAGGAGGGAGATAGGGAGGGAAGGAAGGAGAAAGGGAGGGAAGAGGGAAGGGAGGAAGGAAGGAGGGAGATAGGGAGGGAAGGAAGGAGAAAGGGAGGGAAGAGGGAAGGGAGGAAGGAAGGAGGGAGATAGGGAGGGAAGGAAGGAGAAAGGGAGGGAAGAGGGAAGGGAGGAAGGAAGGAGGGAGATAGGGAGGGAAGGAAGGAGAAAGGGAGGGAAGAGAGGAAGAAAAGGGGAATGGGAGGGAAGGAGGGAGGGAGGAAGAGAGAGGAAGGGATGACAGAGAGGGAGGAATGGGAAAGAGGAAGGAAGGAAGGAAGGAAGGAAGGAAGGAAGGAAGGAAGGAAGGAAGGAAGGAAGGAAGGAAGGAAGGAAGGAAGGAAGGAAGGAAGGAAGGAAGGAAGGAAGGAAGGAAGGAAGGAAGGAAGGAAGGAAACAGACAATGTCTTTATAGACATAGACATACTTCACAGACAATTAAATAATATCAAAAAAATTTATAGCATGTTTCTATAATAAAGGACTCATTTCTAAAATATATGCTGAATATGGAACTGGAACAAATAACAGTCATTCCAAAACTGATAAATGGTCAAAAGATATAAACAGATAGTTTTCAGAAGAAATCAAAGCTATCTATAGTCATATGAAAAGTGCTCTAAATCACAATGGATTAAAGAAAGGAAAATTAAAATATCTCTGAGGTATCACCTCACATGTATCAGAAATGACAAATGTTAGAAAAGATAAGGGGAAAATAGGTACATTAATGAACTGTTGGTATAGAAATGAACTAGTCCAGCTATTTTGAAGTACAATTTAGAAATAGGCTCAAAGGACAATAAAATTGTGCATACATTTTGACCCAGCAACATCTTTGCTAGATCTATATCCCAAAAAGATCAAAGAAAAGAGACAAGAACCTATATTTAAGGAAGCTTATTTAACAATGATAAAGAATTGAAATTGAGAGGATACTTATCATTTGAGGAGGCACATTATCTTTCTATGGGAAATGGGGTGGGGGCTTAGAAAAAATCTGGCAAGACCTACATAAACTGATGCTAAGAGAAGTGTGAATTGGGAGATCATTGTTCACAGTAAAAGCAATGCTATAATTCTGATCAACTGTAGAAAATCTGACTGCTCTAATTAATGCAATGATCCAAGACAATTCCAAAGGACTCATGATAAAAAAAAATATATATATATATATACTATCCACAAAAAAGAAAGCATAAACTCTGGGTAAAAATTGAAATATAATTTTCTCACTTTCTTTTTCTTGCCTTTAAAAGATATATGGCACTTATGGAAATATTTTGTATATTTTCAGGTACAAATTTCCAAGTACAGAAGAAATTCAAATAAGCTAATGAGAATCTCGAATTTGGTATCATGTCTAGTGACCCTAATATACAATTTGTGCTATATTATTTAAAAAAAAACACACACATACAACTTTGGCAAAATTACAAAGACATTTATTTACAAAGTTGTTTTTGAAATAACAAAATTGTCAGAAATTTTAAGTGAATTGGAGGTAAATCCCAAAAGGTATTAGCTTATGTAAACAAATGAGAAGATGAAGATTACAAGGCAGGGGTTCTCAACCACTTTTGTGTCATGGGACCCTTTGGCAATCTGATGGAATCTATAGACCTTCTCAAAATCATATTCTTAAATGCATAAAAAATACATAGGAATAGTTAAAAAGGAAGCTGATTATATTAAAATATCAAAGGGGGGAGGTTAAAATTAGATTGGTTAAGAACCTCTTTTTAAGTATCTCATGAGATAAGTTATATTAGCCAATTTTTCCAGTTATAAAACCCCTTTTTAAGTGTCTCCTGATTTAAGTTATCTCAGCAAGTATTTTTTTTTCTACTTATAAAACAGCTTTTTAAGAGTGTTGCATCTTTTCTAAAGTAGGACAGCAACATGTCACTGACAGTGGGACAGGGGAAAAGGGTCAAATCCTGTTAAATAGCAGCAGTCCAAATCAGAAGAGTGTTAGGAGTAAGCCAAAATGTTAGAAAGCCATCTGGGTGTCTGTGGAGAACCAAATCCAGAGGTAAAAGGTAAGGAAGGGGAACATAAAGGACTTCAACCAGTGCTTCTAAGGAAAAAAGTCAACGTGTGATAAGATAGTAACAATGCTAACTGTGAGAAAAGGAGCAGGATCTCTCTGGATGAGCAAGCAGCCCATGGTCTCAGCGAGTTCTTTGTTGCCCAAGTGCAGTTCTTGCCCAAGTCCAAAAGTAGGAGAAATAGGATCATCAGCCTTCTAACATTGCCCCAGGGTTGGGCAAAATCAATGCCTGCCCTTTGCAGCCTTGGACAATATTCTGGATGCATCCAACCCAAGGCAAAACCAGGGGTGATGGAAGGGCAGAGTCACATTATTCTATTTTAGCCTAACAACAACTCTGCGAGATAAATAAAATGAAAGTTATTATTCTTAGTTTACTGGTGAGAAACTGGGAAGTAGAAAATGAAATGAAGAACATAGTGGAGTAACATTCAAACCCTAAGTCTAATGCTAATCCCACTACATCACCAAGTCAAAAAGCAATAATATTTTTGGGGACATTCATAAATCCTAAACACATGCAAATTTGTAAACCATTGTAGCAAAATACAAAGATTTTCTTTCTAATATACTCTTCCTTTCAGCAAATATTAACATTATGTCCCAATTTGGCCTCCATAAACACTGCACTATGATTATTATGACAACTCAAGAATTTTAATCTGAAATTTTGGATGCGAAGTTTATTTTGTAATGTAAAATCATTTTTAATTGAAAGTTTTGACTGATGTTTATATTTAAATTTAGTCTTTTTTGCATCACAACTAAAGACACTTTTTTTTGGGGGGGGAGGTGAACAGAGAAAAATGAATATAAGAAATGTATCAAAATACCTATGTAATTTTGAGTATTTTAAACAATTTGATTGAAATTAGGTGAATTGCTATCTTATAAAATTAAAATTTAAAAAGTCATGAAGTTTAAATGTTATATGAAAATATGTGCCTTCCTTCCACAAAAATCATCAGAGATGTAAACTGTTCTAAAGTCTTCCATGTCTGACAAGTATGAACATTAGGCATCAAAATTTGTAAGATCTATTCTTGGATATGTACATCACATATTTTGCCTCAAAAATTGTCTTAACCCTTTTCCTAGTTTCCAATCACAATGGCTAGATGATGTCATCTTTAAATCATAGCATTCAATTATCAATCATTCTGACATTATCCTATGGAACTCCAATACTTCTTCCTTCATAGACTAGAGATTTTTGCAGTCAACTACCAGTTGTTGCAGGTTCTGCTAAATCAGAAAAGTTTTCAGCATTGGTAACACACTGGTGACAGATATCTGAGGACCAACTTAACAAAGAATGGGGCTCATCACAAAAAGTTGAATGAATGAATGAAAAAAATATGTGCAAATAAACACAGTTTTAAGCATGAGGCATAGTGTTAGGAAAGTTCTCGTAAGGAGTTCACATTCTAGCTAGGAAAGAGAAAGATGCAGAGGTTGTAAGACTACATCATCAAGAAGAATTAAGAAATTAAGGAGTCCTTAGGAAACAAAGGCTTTGTGCACCACAAGGTAAGAAGTCTAGAGAACAATGACCCATCTTCAGGGAAGAAAGAGCAGACCTAAGGGAAAGGGTGGAGTGATAATTTTGAATTCTCTCTGGCAGAGACAAGGACAGGAATAAGGTCAGTGTTTGGTCAGGAGGAAAAAAAGAGAAAGCAACTTTGACAGTTTCTGGTCTCTGGCCATCTCTGGTGAAGCCTGTGGTGGGAAAGATTAAAGGTTTTCTGGGCTTTTTCTCCTGCAAGATCATTACTGTCCATGGTTTCTGGGTAGCTTAGAACAGGAGTTAGGGAAGTGTAGTTCCTGCTATAGCTAGGACTTTTCAAGTTTCCTCAAAGGGACCTTACCACAAATGACTGGTCAATAAGAGGAAAATTTTGTGGGGCCAGGATGACTCATGAAATTAATTACAACCATAATAACAATGATAACAAAATACTCAAATTGTTCTGTATTTTCATTTTTGTGGATTGTCAATAATGTAGCTAGAAATCTATTCATGTCAGCTTTTCTTGTGGGACCTTTACCTATGCCCTCCTTCAATTCAAAGAGAGCAACTTAAACTTTAGAAACCCTATTTAGCTTTCTCTTGACTTGATAATAGTGGAGCATACAAGATGCCAATCAGTAATCCCACACTCTCACCACACTGGCAAAATGTGGAGGGGAAAAAAATAGAGCATGCTAAGAATCATACAAGTTTTAGATCATTCATCAACTTTAATTTAGATCTTCATAATCTATCCATCAAAATATTTATTAAATGCCTAGTAGGCAATGAGGACAATAAAGACAAAAATGAAGTAATCCTGACTCTCAAGGAGCTTACATTCTAACAAGGGAAAAAATACATACACACACACACACACACACACACACACACAAGTAAGCAAAAAATATAAATATAAAATAATTACAAAAAGAACAAATACACAGGTCAGTTTCTTACTAAAATGTGGCACCCAAAAATGAACACAATACTCAAACAACAAATAATTATTGTCTACTATTTATGAGGCTATTTGCTAAACACTGAGGATATCCCCCCCCAAAAAAAAAGTCCCTAATCTTAAGGACTTCACAGTGTCATGTAGGAGATAACATGCAAACAAATATATAAAAACAGGATAAACATAGGATAAAATGGATACAGAGGGAAGATACTAAGATTAAGGAGGACTGGGAAAGGCCGTTTGTATAAGGTTGGACTTTAGTTGAGACTTAAAGGAAACCAGGGATGTCAAGAACAGAAATATAAGGAAGAAGAACATTCCAGGCCTAAGAGACAACTAGGAAAAAGTCTCAAAGTCCAGAAATGGAGTGTCATGTGTTGGAAGAACAACAAAGAGGATACCACTAGATCAGAGTACTTGTTGAAGAGTAAGGTATATAAGGTATATGAAGACTGGAAAGATAAGAAAGGGCCAGGTTATTAAGGACCTCAAAAACCAAATTGGAACAAAATATAGTGGGACAATCACCTATTGTATTTTAGGTGTCATACTTCTTTAATTTAGCCTAAAATCACATGAACTTTTTTTTGATTACCATGTTAAACTGTTGACCCAGATATTTTCCTTAAGAATTGTTGTCTAACTGCATCTCTTATATTTTGTTCTTCTGTAATATTTTTTTTTATTAGTTGAAGTATAGGATTTGGGGTGGGTATCTAATAAATTTCATCTTGTTAGACTAGGTCTATCATTTTAGGCTGCCAAGATCTTTATGAATTCTAATTTCACACAATGCATAAAGTACCCTGTCATTTTTAGGTCATCTGTAAATTTTGTTAAGTATGCCATATCTACTACCGTGCAAGTCATTGACAAAAATGTTAATTAGTACAGGATCAAAAATAGATCTGTGGAGCATGAGAAACCAAGTTGACGTCAAGCCATTAATGATATCTCTCTAAGTATAATTCAGTCAGTCTTAAGTCAACTTAAATTTTATAGTAAGAGTGTCTAAAATGAGAGTTTCTTCATCAATAAATAAGAATTTTTTTTAAATTGTAGATAATTAGAAAGATGATTCACAGGTTCTCCTCAGATGAGCAAATAAAAGAGTCGGAGTAATTGGTTTCATCCTATTAACAATAACAAAAAACATAATGGTATTTCTTTGGGCATTTGGTCATCTGCCCTTGTACTAATGATGAACATAAGTAAACAGACCATCATGAAGAAAACTACAACTCATGTGTTGCCATTTGTTATGAAGAATAAAATATAAAATATAGAAATTCTACAAAGAATTTGACAAGATAATAAAAATACCCCAAAATAATTGAGGTATATATTTTAATACTTGATGAAAATTTGAGTGGACATTAGGAAATATAATGATGTTTGGAAATTCTAAGATTCTGTGAAAAATAAGCTTGGAACTAAGAAATGAATAATATCAAAGACTCAAGCTTTTCAAAAGTCTTATGTCTGTGTGTAATTGTAGCGAGCTAGAATTCTAGAGAAGTATACTTGAAATAAGGTGTTAACTCAGTGGAATTGATGAGATGATGGTTCTTTAGTTCACATATATATTTAATACTTAGTATGGTGATGTAATGGTTCTCTAGTTCACACATATTCAGTATGCCGTAAAATGATGTAATTATACAGAAGGACTTGAAATAAGATATTACATCTTTTCATTTACACTATTTCAAAGTCCGATTCTTTTTGTACAGCAAAATAACTGTTTGGACATGTATACATATATTGTATTTAAAAAAAAAAAAAGATATCCAATCTCCAATCTTTGACCAGCCTCTTGGTGGCTGTCCTGCCTTCATTACTTCTCCACTGAGACCAAGGTCTTGGGCTGATCCAGAGGACCTCCAGAAAGCTAGTCCAAACATTACATGTAATATTCCTTTCCAAAAGAGAATCAGAAGACACTGGACATGGAAAGAATCACATTTTTTGGAGTTTGTTTGTTTTGTTTTTTAATTAAATAGATCACATCTTAAAGAACAAGAAACAATCAGTTACTAGCAAAGCAGTCATTACAAAATCATCTGTCAGTCTGGAGTCAGATCAACTGTTTAGAGTAAAGGTCGCAATAAATAAGTTAAAAGGGCAAAGATAACAATAAGACACCATATGTGATTACAGCAGATCTATTTCAACAATCTCCTATCTCTTAACTATATATATATATAGTTATGTATATGTATATGTATATGTATATATGTGGGGGGTACATACATGTATACATGATATATATGTATGTATGATTTTTTGGTTCATCTTTGGTGCCTTCAAAGAAATAGATAGACAGACAGAAATACAATCAGATAAATAAATAGATAGATCTTAGACAGACACTGAAAGTAAATAAAGGTAAATTTTAAATTGACTAGAAGAATATGAGGAGAATATTGGTTTGGATTGAGACAATAAATGTGATTACAGCAGGTTTAACCTAACCTATTTTGGCAGTTTTCTAATCTCCAACACAGATAAAATGTAAAATGTATACATACATACATATACATATGTGTGTATACATTTTACATATGCATATGTATGTATATATTTTATATTATATATATATTATATTTGTGTATATTATATTACATATAGCCACATGTATAATATATAAATGGATACATTTTTTTTCAGATGTGTTCATCTTTAATGCTTGTCCCAGAGGTAAGTACATAAAAACTTCTTCTTGGATAGGTACTCCAGAAAACCAAAGATGAACTTAAAACTGAACAGGAAACCACAAAGAGAATATTGGTTTGGATCAAATTTGAAAAACTGAATAGTGTTTTCAGTGATCATGGGCTAACTTACCTTTTTTAATACTAATATTATCCTGAAAGTAGCTAAAATTTCAAAGAAATCAAAATTTCAGGTGTCCTAAAAAACAATAAAAATATACTTAATGAATGTAAATAGGCAATCATTTATCACTACATGTGATTTGAACGGAAAAAAGTGTTATAAAAGACAAGTAACATAGGACATGTATAAGTGGAAGAGGGCAAGTCAATGAAAGAGGGAAGAATAACTGATAGTTCCAATACTGCACTGATATCATTGAATTGCTTTTAATACCTTTTTAATTGTATATTTGTTTTTATATTGCCTAGATTTCCCTGAATGGCTTTTCCCTTCCCTTCCAGAGGGTTATATCTTGTAACAATTCCCCCCCCACCCCAGGCTGGGGTTAAGTGACTTGCCCAGGATCACACAGCTAGGAAGTGTTAAGTGTCTGAGCCCAGATTTGAACTCTGGTCCTCCTGAATTCAAGGCTGGTGCTCTATCCACTGCGCCACCTAGCTGCCACTTATAACAATTTTTTTAAAGAAAAAAGAAATTTAATAAAATTATTAATGTCTTGATATTATATGTAATGCCCCATACCTATAAATCCTAGCCTCTAAAAAGTATGTAGGTGTCTGGGTTTGGGTATGGAGGATATGGGGGTGGGGTGCATATGTATGTGCTTGGGGTGGATTTAGAACTTTATAATTTTGTAACAATGTCTATTATTTTGTGATTGTTATTCTTTCTGTTAACATTGTTTTCCTAGCTCAGCCTATGTCATTTACTTAACTTTTATCAGTTCATAGAAGTCTTTTCATATTTCTCTGTATTTATTCTTCTAGTCATTTCTTACTACATAGTAATATTTTATTACATTCATGAACCACAAATTATTAAACCTTTACCTAAGTGAGTATTTCTTTTGTTTTCAGTTTTCGTTACCACAAAAAGTGCTACTATAAATAGATGGACATAGTTTTATAGATATAGAAAAAGATAGTAAGTATTATGGTATACATACATGATGTATGTGGAGTCTTTCATTTTATCATTAACCTTTCTGAAGATACCTCCTGAATTGTTAAAAGAAACAAAATCTGCTTTAATGTGATGCATAAATGATCTACAGATGATGTATTTAAATAAATGAGCAAGAATTAGAGTATGAAAATGCTTAGATGGTTTAGAATTTCACCATTAGAGAAAGTACCTAAGGATTAGAATCAACAGAAAAGTTTTCATTTATTTGGTCTTTATGCATGCCATCATCTAAAGTAATGGCTGCTGAGTGAAATGAGCAGAACCAGAAGATCACTATACACTTCAACAACAATACTGTATGAGGATGTATTCTGATGGAAGTGGAAATCTTCAACATAGAGAAGATCCAACTCACTTCCAGTTGATCAATGATGGACAGAAATAACTACACCCAGAGAAGGAACACTGGGAAGTGAATGTAAATTGTTAGCACTACTGTCTATCTACCCAGGTTACTTATGCCTTCGGAAGCTAATAATTAATGTACAACAAGAAAATGGTATTTACACACATGTATTGTATCTAGGTTATATTATAACACATGTAAAATGTATGGGATTGCCTGTCATTGGGGGGAGGGAGTGGAGGGAGAGAGGGGATAATTTGGAAAAATGAATAAAAAAATAAAAAAATTAAAAATATATATATATATATATATATATATATATAAGTTTTTTTTAAAAAGACTCTGGGGACAAAAAAATAAAAAAAAAATAAATGGCAAATATCACTAAAGAGTATTATTTCTTCTATTTAACTTCTTGTTATTACTGAATGATTTTAATGATCCTTCACCAAAGTTTTACACTGAGGCTTGTCATGACCTAGAAACAACCTTGAGTTCTATGTCAGCAGAACATAGGTTCTGAGTCATCCCCCAAAAGAATGTAATCTCCTTGAGGGTTGTGACTTTCGTTTTCATCTCTTTCTTTGAGCCCAGCACAGTAGCTTGAATATAGTGGGCACTTAAATGCTTCTTGTTGATTGATTGATTGCTTCCATGAAGCAGGAAAAGTATCATATACATACATATGCTGTCTAAGGACCAGACTCTTCCAAAATAGGATGATGAATTAATTTGGCCATAGCGACCATGAAATGGCAACTTATGACTAATGTCTAATATTAGCTGGCACTTGAATTAGGTGTTAATTATACACTTGAAAAATTCCAAGTATAACAGAAAAACAGGGGAAAGCACTACTGACTGAATAAAGTTCAAATGGTTTGCCATCAGCAGAGAGATAACAAGACTAAATCTATATAACTGTAGAACTGAAATGACCAACTACAGCAGGGCTAAGCTAATTATTTTGGCCATGCTAATCACTGATTTGGATCACCACACAGTCAATATCATTGATTCCTACAAAACAGATTGTTTGAAGGGTTGAAAATACCAAACCAGCTGCTCACAACCAATTTAGTTGCAAATATATAGGCACAATCTATATTTATTCCCACACATTCTTGACTGTAGCTCTTGCTCTTACTTTAAAGTAGACAGCTCTATATGGAAGGGAGAGACAACAGTTCATTACAAACAGGCCTGCCTCACAGGGAACCAACGTCCCTTTAAGGTCCAAAATGACCCCCAATGCATTATAGAAGCATTCACACTATTACAAGGACTAGAGCTCAGAAAAGTGTCTTTTTCTTCAACTTGCCTTTCTCATTCACTCTACCCATTCAATGCATTGTCAAATGTTTTGTTTTGTTTTTTTTTCTACATTTGCATTTCATGTCTATGTCTTCTTTTCTCTATTCATACAATCACCCCATTAGTTTAGGTCTTCCTCATTTCTTCCCTAGACCATTGTGATGGCCTTCTAACTGACCTCCTTGTTTCAAGTGTTTCTTCACTTCAATAAATCATCTTCTTTAGCTGTGAAGATGATTTTTCCAAAGCATAGATCTAACCATGTCATTCCTCCAGCCAAAGAGCTTCAGTAACTCATTAGTTCCAGGATCAAATATATGCTTCTCTATTTTGTATTAAACATCTTTAAACTTTGGACTCTTCCTTACTTTTTGATCTTGTCTCTCTGAACTCTTAATATCCTTTCTACAAACTATACTAGCCTATTTGCTACTCTTTAAATTTAATACTCTTTCTCCCATCTGTGAGCCTTTGGACTGGTTGTCCCCAACACCTGGAATACTCTGTCCCCTTACCTTTGCCTCTTAATTTTCCTGGCTTCCTTCAAGACTAGTTCAAATGGCAGTTTCTATAAGGAAGAGAGGCTGTGTTGAACTTTCTTTGTAACTCCAGCAAATAGCAGAGCACCTGGAAAATAGTAAGTGCTTAATAAATGCTTATTGCCTGACTGGTCTTTTCCCAGATCAAATTTCTTTCCAGAAGAAAAGGAAAAAGCAGAAAGTAACTCTTTTTTTTAAATTACCTCTACATTCTGTGGTTAACTTTCTTGTGGACTATTAATATCACATGAGGGCCATATTGTAATACATTTTCATTGCATGTAGGAATGTTACATATACATGCAGAGTAGTGTATGTCATTTGGCTGGAGCCTCAGAATCCAATGACTTCTGATCTGCTGTTAACTCTCAGCATAGCTAGAGATTACATAATCTTTCAATGCCTCATTTTAATTACTTATAAAATGGGAGTAGCCAATGAGTCATAGTCAAATAGTTGATGACCAGTGAAACCAAAGAGTGGTTTTAATTTCTTTTGATTTCTGGTTCACTTTACTGCTGGATTAAAAAAAAAATTAAATATAGAGTAGAGATGGAGAAAGTGAGTGACTTTATTTATGTAAGTGCTGTTTATCTTATTAAAGAAACAAGTACCTAAATTGCTTAATTACAGCAATACAGCATTAACTTCTCAATGAAATATTTTAGCATGCATAATCTTACATATATGATGTCTTTCTCATATAATCAAAACTCATCTGTTGGAAGAACTTTTTTTAAACTTGGAAACAAAGGTAAGTATAGTATACCTAAAACTAATGTAAAATGAACTTTTTAAAAAATAACAGTAGTACAAAGAGCAAAGTAAATTATGGTTTAGCTTAGACAAGGCAAAATAATTATCCACTTAAAGAATATTGCCTTTTGTCACTTGCTGGAATAAATCATTCCACTGATAACAGTTTAATACATAGTGAAGATAAGATGAGATAAATATAATGCAAAATGTAATAAATTGGGCCAGATTCAATGTGATCAAAGTTACCCAGTAACTAGAGGAATGACTTACTAAAAGTATTAAAGTGGCCCCAGAAAGTGCCTAACAACCCAGGAAATAGCCCATTCATAATAACAACTGACCTAATTTAATTTTGAGTAAATGGGCTCTTGCAGTAAGCCTACTCAAATACTTTATCCTCTTATTTTAAATGACAGTTTTAGAAAAAGCTATGTCATGCAATAAGTACTTTTGATGGGAAATACTAATTCATAATTAGACACAATATGATCTAGTCAATAGAAGTGATGCCCTTGCCTTACTCTGAAAAATACCAATAAGCTATCTTATTTCCTAAATCTTAGTTCCCATACCTATAAAATGGGATTTCCACTCAAGTGTCTCAAACATCTAGGCCAATCGTATTTTTCATGTTCTGACATTTGGGTAAATGGCACTGCTGCTTCCTTCTTCAGGACAAAGAATAAATTATGGGAAGCTTTGTGATATAATAGAAAGATCACTGACTCTACAGTCACAGGATCTGTATTTAAATCTCTTTTTTGATATTTAACTACTCGTGTGTTCTTGGATAAGTCCTATTTGACCTCCTTGGGTCTCAGTTTTCCTTAATTATGAAGTTGGAGTGGAAGAAGAATAACTAGATGATCTCTGATCCTTTCCAGGTCTAGATCTATAAAATTACGAATACTGGAATATGCAAGGGTGTGTTTAGTGTGAAACCAATCCTTTTATTTTACAGGGCAGAACCTATCACCTTGCAAGTGTGAAAATAGGTGTGAATCCCCTAACCTCCCCTTTTTATTGTCTAGGAGGTCTTCTCTCATTTTTAACTTGCTAAGTGGCTGTATTTTTGTTCAATAAAAATTTTAATATACCCCATCCTGTTCCTTTTTTTTTCTTTTTATTTTTTGCTCTTCAGTTATTGTTTCTTTTTTAAAATCCCTTTTAGGATCCTGGGATATGAATTCACAAGGAATATCATCTTGCCACTACTAGTGGAAAGGATAGGCAAAGCAATATGACAGGCATTTTCATTCTACAACCAACCTACTAATAGAAAAAGTATTAGTGACTGTTTAATATTTTATAAAAGGAGTAAGAATGTTGACCAAACTTTAGTAGTGGGAGTGGGGATGAGGGAGGACAAGGAACATTTTGCACCTAACATTAACTTCAGGAATAAACACGGTGTAAGGATCAAATGAGATAATACATGTGAGAGCATTTTGTTAACCAAGTATTCCAAGGATCTGTCCTTGGCCTTGTGCTGGTCAACATTTTTTTTTTTTTTTTTATCAATGACTTGAATGAAAACATAGATGCCATGCTTATAAAATTTGTAAATGAGACAAAGCTGAAAAAGAAAACTCATGGGTTAGATGACATTCAGGACCCAAGGATTTTTCCTCCAGGCTAGAATGATAGAATGAATGTGAAAAGGTGAATCTTAAAGGGGACAAATATAAAGTCATAATTTGGAGTTCAAAAAGAATCAGCTGCCCAAGTAAACATGGAGAAAGTATGGTGAAATGGCAACTCATATAACAAATACCTACTAATTATTGAAAACTCTATTGAAAAGTCTGTTGAAAGCTCAACTTAAACCAGTTCAGATATGACAGCCAACAAAAGCTAATTGAACTTAATGTAGTATTGATAAAGGAACAGGATCCCAAAGAAGGAATATGATCATTCCTGTGCTCTCCACCTTAGCCACGACATACTTGGAATACTGTGTAGCAGATATTAGAAAGAATAGTAACAAACAAAGCATTTCCACAGGAGAGTGGCTATAATGATTAGAAAACTAGAAACTGCAACGCATGGTTTAAAGAAAGAGGGATATTTCACCCTGGTATTTAATAGAAATATGGGATAAAGTTGGGTAAGAAGGAGAGAAGAAAGACCTATTAGCTCTTTCATAGTAATAGCAGCAGCAGCAGTACTTGTAGTTGTAGTAGTAGTAGTAGTAGCAATAGCAGTAAGTAGTAGTAGGATAGTAGAAGTAGCAACAGTAATAACACTAATTAGGATTTATATAGTGCTTAAATCTTTGCAAAGCAGTTTGCAAATATATCATTTAATCATGACAACTAAGGGAGATAGATCCTATTATCATTTCTACTTTACAGATGGAGAAACTGAGGCATACAGCAGTTAAGTGATATGCCCAGAGTCACAGTTAGCATGTATCTGGGGCTGGATTTGAATTCAGTTATTTTTGATTCCAGGTTCAGCACTCTATCCATTGCCTTAGAATTACTTTTAAAAATTACCTCAAGTAGAATAACTTTAAAGTGAAGAAGTAGAAATAGGAAGTGGATGCCCAAGTGTGCTGAAGCCAGTTTTGGTAGCTGAAATTCAATATAAAAGCATTTTCTCTTAGGAAATCAACAATCTACATCTGCAAGTCATGGTTTGACTTATTGTTTTATGATTGTTTACATTTAATAAAGTATTAATAATATAAGTTAAACTTTAAAATGTTTGTACTTGCACTTTTCTCAGAAAGCCCAGTTATTATACATTTGCCAACATACTTCTGTATTGCTCTGTAAACAGAAGGTGAAGAGAATGAAGTTATCACCATAGAGTTCAACAATGGATAGAGTATTAGGCCTAGAATCAAGAAAATTCATCTTTGTGAGTTCAAATCTGACTTTGGACACTAGTTGTGTAACCCTGGGAAAGTCAATTAATCCTGTTTACCTCAGTTTCCTTATGTGTAAAATGAGTCAGAGGAGGAAATGACAAATTGCTCCAGTACCTCTGCAAAGAAAACCTTAAATTTGGTCACAGTCAGACATGAGTGAAAAACAACTGAACCCATCCTAGCCCTAACCTATCTTTCCAGACTAATTATATATCATTTCCCTACCCAAATTGGTCTTCAATCTGTTCTTCACACAAGCACTCTAAATCTTGAATCCCAATCTTTTTGTGGACTACCCTTCATGCCTAGAATAAATTTCCTTCTGACCTGCAATTCACTGAATTCCTCAAATGTAGAAGTTTTTCCTGATCTTCCCTCCAACTGGTGATGACTTCTCTCCCTAACAATTATATATTTATTTTTTATTTATTCTATGTATATTGGTAGATGATTTGTTGTCTCTTCTAATTAAATGTAAGTCCTTTGAGAACAGAATCTTATTTTGTCTGTGTCCTTTGTACCTGACACAGTGCCTGGCATGTAGAAGATATGTAATAAAGGCTTACTGATTGACTGTCAGTTCTCCATCACTGGAAGGCTTCAAGTAGAGGCTATATGACCACTTGTAAATTAATCAATCAATATATGGGGAAACTCTTACAGTTTCTCCAGATCTAAAGTTCCTATCATCAAATTCAATTAAGTAACCTTTAGCAATTACTAACTTTTAATCATCCTGATCTGATGTTTGTGCTCTCAAATTGTTCATAGTCTTAAGATTTTACATATTCTATTATACTGAAAAAGGTAAAGGGTGGTTTTTTCACACTACTTTACTATCTTATAAGTGACAAATCCCACCCTAATAATACTCCACTTTTTCCCTTCCGTGAAAGAATTTACAAAAATGTTACCAAAGTCCATACCCACAGGTGATATGAAGCTTTCTTCATTAATATCACAACTTTCTTTTTTTTTTTACTCTCTTCTTTACTTTCTTCCTAAAATGATGGTTTCATAGGTTATCATTTCTTTTGTACCATCAAGTAACTATTCTTCCCAAATCTTTTTGTTTGTTTGTTTGTTTTTTCCAAATCCATGTGTTCTGGGGGAAATGTGGGGAGAGGTGATTCACCTTTTTTTTTTTTTTTTTTTTTTTTGTCCTTCCATCTTTCATTTTTTCAACATTCAATGTAAATTTATTAAACACCTACTCTATTAAAATACCATACTTGGCACCATGGAAGATACAAAAATGAGTAATATATGTGACCTATTCAGGAATTTGATGGGGAGAGGGAGACATTAAGTGGTTTGAACTTCCTATATCCCATTTCTGCTGGTTCCACTGGCATATCACTTCTTCTCTCTTAACCTACATTTTATTCTATCCATCTTTCACCTACTACTCCCTTTCTTTGCTCCTGGTTTTCATGCCTAGCTCATTCCCTCATGCAAAAATAAGTGCTACTGGTTATTTTTCTGATGCTGGCTAATTGGAGTTCATATTTTTCCAACAATCCCTCTGCAACTTGAGGTGAAAAGGACCTATCACAATCTAAATTTACTTGGTTAAACAAACAAGATAAACAATTCTGTTTATCTCCTCAGAAGCATTGCTATGCCATTGTGTGATTTCCATACAGAACTTTTTGGAAATAATATAACACAAGAATAAAAGAATAGTATGAAATTATTTTAATAAATAACAACAGGAAATCATTTATAACAGAATTGGTCCTTTAGAATAAAATTTAAAAGTTCCAAACTATCTTTTCATTTATTTTTTAATCCCTTAATTTTAGTACATTGTGGTTTGATAATTGGTAATGTGGTATGTAATTCATTAGAGGGAATCAGTGGGGCTAGTAAGGCCTGGATGCTGATGAAAGTTAATAGGGTTACATATAAAGTCCTGCAATTCTGTTTAAAAATCAACATCAAAAAAATAAATAAATAATCATCTAGGTATATTATGGGGAAGACCTTAAAAGAAATAGAACATGACAAATATGCAAGAGAAATGAAAAGGGCTATAAAGATTCCTATGGAGAAAAAAAGATCATTTCTGACAGGGAGTGGAGGGCAGAGAGCTTAATGGAAAAGGTGGCTCTGGAGTGAAGCACCAAAGGATACTTTAAACATTTTCTGAAATCTTACTTCTAAGTAGAAATGAGGTGACAATATCCTCATTTCTAACAAACTATAAATTCAACTTACAGCATCAAAAACCAAGGTGATGCAAAATATCCTATCATAATATAAGATTGTATTTGACTTTCTTTTAGTCAAACAGTTTTACAGTGTACTCATTTATATATTATATCTATGTCAATAACTAAAGAATTTGGGATGTATTGTGAGGCTTTTTTTGTCTGTTTATACTATTAAATAGGAAAGTGTTGATCCCAGAAAATTAAATACATTAAGTATTCCAAACTGAGAAAGTCTTTGATAATTGCATGTTGATATGTTCTTTGACATTCATAGTATGTGGCTCTCTTCAGCAATGAGGTGATTCAAACTAGTTCCAATTGTTTAGTCATGAAGAGAGCCATCATGAAGAGATCCCAGAAAGAGGAATGTGGGAACTGAGTGTGGTTCACAACATAGCATTTTCACTCTTTTTGTTGTTTTTTGCTTGCGTTTTATTTTGCTTCTTTCTTTTTTATTAACTGGTTTGGTTTGATTTTTTTTCTGTGCAGCACAATAATTATATAAATATGTATGCATACATTGGATTTAATGTATATTTCTACCATGTTTAACATGTATTGAACTACTCCACATCAAGGAGAGGTGTGGGAAAAGAGGGGGAAATTGGAACACAAAGTTTTGCAAGGGCTAATGTTGAAGAATTGTCCACGCATATGTTTTGAAAAATTAAAAGCTTTAATTTAAAAAGAAAAAGAAAAGCATAAAAAAGACATTCATAGATTGACCTATGATCACTTCTCTCATTTAGAAAAAGCCTGCTTCATGTAGAATCTTAGAGCTAACATCAACATGGTCAGAAAATTAATTTGTCTCCTGACCTCACAACAAATTACTTATCACTTTACACCTTAAACTACAGGTAAATTCAGCCACTTTGAAGCAATGATAATACAAGTGGATCTTGTTCATTCCCATAGCTGAATTATTAACTTGGATACCACAAAGATAAAACAGGAGTGCTAGTTTAATTTTCAATTTGCCCAACAGACAAGTACTACATCCTGTGCCAACAGAAACTGAGCCTCTTCTTAGAAGGGTCTCTACTCCAAGAAGACTCCTTTTCTTCAATCAAATTCATTTTTCCTCTCTCAAGAGGCTGTAATCATTTGGATCAAACAACAAAAATCAGAAGCATTGCACGAATACTCCCTAGCACTTTTGGAAGCCAGGGTACCATAGTGCAAAGATAATAAAGGAAAGAAACCATAATGCCATTGCAGAGTCATTCAAGGAAGCACAACTTCCTGAATTTGCTGTCATAGAGGTCAAAATCCTGATACTGTAGGGCTTCTAAGTAGCCCTTTAGCCCCACTAGTTCCCTCTAATGAATTACATGCTGGTCACCAAACCACAACGTGTTCAAAATGAAGGGATTAAAAAAATAAATGAAAAGATAGTTTGGAAATTTAATATTTTTCCTAAAGAACTAATTATGTTATAAATGATTTCCTGTTGTTACTTAGTAAAATGATTTCATACTATTCTTTTGTTCTTATATTATATTATATTATATTCAATATGATCTGTATGGAAATCACACAATAGCATAGCAATGCTTCTGAGGAGGTAAACAGAATTGTTTATCCAGAAGCATTATATGTTCATGCAAAAATGGCATTTAAAGCTTGTGGTCAGATCAAAAACCACAACTGTAATTGTTTATTTATATAGTCAACCATTACTCTGTAGTGTAAGTTTACATATTTTTTTTATTTCTAAACAATTCCGAATTAGAACTAGAGTGGAAGATGCATCACTCCCTAAATGATTAAAGACAAACAGCTTATGTCTATGCTTGTAGAAAGATGTTTTAATATATAAATTATTTACTTTGTCAAGGCTTATAAGTTTTCATTTTTATGCTGCCATTGAAACTACATGATAACGAGACCATTTGGTGGAATTTCTCCATTTTTCTCTTCAGTTCAGGGCAGCTGGTTTCTTTCTCTCTGAGGAGAAAGCTAAAGAATATTTATCACTCTAACAGTGACTCAAAACAAACAGGAAGTCTTCATCAGCAGACTCCTGGGCAAAGCTGATATTAGGTACTGGCAGAAAGGAAACAGAGGCCTCATTCTGTAGGAGTCAGACATACAATATACATGCAGATGTAGGAGATAATAAAGTTAGAGATTCTCCAAATTATGGCCACGTCCTCCAAAGATTAAATGTTACTTCAATGCTCACCAGCATCGAAGGCATGGCAAACTCCTTGGGAATTTCCCTTTCCATTGCTCTCTGGCAAAGAAGTTTGACCTGGACAGGGAGAACCTGATAATCCTTATGAACCTATGTGCAAAAGGAAAGCTGGGAGTGAGCTATTCTGGGAGATCTGACTTTGATCTGGTTCCTAAGGGAAAAAAAAAATCACTGCTTTTGTTGGGGAGGATTCTGAATAGTTCCTTCAGTCAGAACAATGTCCACAGATCACTGCTTAACTTTAGGGGACAATGATTTTTTTTTTTAACTGATAAAAATTAAGTTGTCACTGAAAACCAAAATAAATCTGTAGATGGAATGCACTGTCACCAAATATTAGCAATGATCCTTTGCTACAACTTGAGTTCCAAGATATGCTATGAAAATCACTGGAGCATTAGTGCTGATCAGATATATGCAAATATACCTCAGCAGCATATGTGTTCCTGGAGACCTTTACCTTTACCTCCTCTTCAAGCCAGAACTATTTCAAAAGGAGGTTCTCCATTTAATTTTTTTCTTTCATTCATGTAATTTTTCAGCATAAAAACAATAAAAGACACTTTAAACATACTAAAAGTTCAAAATTCCACAGCTAACTAACCCTTGCTCAGCCAAATTAAACTGAAAATGGATTTGACTTGCAGACTTATTGGCATTATTTCAAAACCATCAGGAAATAGAGTTTTAGGGGTCCCTTGTTTTTTCTTTCTTAATAGTCTACTAAGTAATCTGCATTTATTGAGGAACCCTGGGTTACAATAATGTTCTGTGTTTATAGAGTTCCTTCCAATAAGGAGCTCAAAGCACTTTATAGTCATTATCTAATCTTCCCAGGTGAGGTAGGAAAAGAACTGCTCTTATCTACATTTCACAGATGAGGAAATAGAGAGCAACTTACTCAAATTTCAAGACTATCCATAGTCAAAAAGAAGACAGTCTCAAGAGCAGGAGCCTGCATTTTGTTTCTCCAGCAGTAATGATATATTTGTGTTAATCTATACATTTGCACTTAATGTCCTTTGTGATCAATAGTACTCATCTGTCATATTGCTAGACAGAAATGGGAGTCAGTTCATGGACCTAGATGAAGTTAACTAGTCAACTCTGGATCAAAGTCTTGATTTGCAATATGTTATGATCAAAACTAGAATTCTGAGTAAAGGACTTGGAAGAAAAATGTTCAATTTCAGAATAGCTCCTCATTCTTAAAAAAAAATACAAATTTATTAGTTATATAACACTAATATAACATAGATTTTTTTTTTCAAAATTGAGGCTTACAAATTCTATGTCCATTACTAGAAAAATATATAGAAGTTTACAGAATTTGGTTTGTATCCATTGGAGCTGCAGCTGGTATCTGGCAGATGGGGCTTTGCCCTAGAGCTGAGAAAAGGATGCCATATTGTACTCTCTTTCTCCTCCCTGCCCAGCTCTGCCCTGGCAAGGGCACCAATCTTCCTCCTCCTCTGACCCCAAATGGCTTTTTTTTTCCCTGACCAGCTCTGCCTTACACAGCAGGAGTAGCATGCTTCTTCCTCTTAGTGGCTGCATATTCAGCATAGAAACCTCAGGCTGTCCCAGAGTATACTTCCTCATTCCAGAAGCCACACCACTGGCTCCTGCCTAAATATTGTTTCCTCCCAGAAAGACCACACCTGAGGTGCCCACCCACCTCTACCCTATATCAGTATCCCAAGTGAAAATAGCATTAGTTATAGCTCTGGTAAGAAATCACTACAACCCAGCATGGGTACATTAAGAAGGAATCATGCCAATTCAGCTTTTTTTCTGTTTAAAACAGAGTTATATGTTCTTAATTCATATATTTATTGTGTGTAAAGAACTGTGCTAGAACTTGAAAGAAATTTAAATACAGGAAGACATGGCCCTAGTCTTCAAAGTGCTTAAAGGACTTGGAAGGACATAAGAAATGAACATAAATTAACTAGAAAACCTACTAGAGCATAAATACATAAAAGAAACACAAAGTTCTACCAGAATTTTAAAGTTAAAAATCATTTATGAATGAGAAGGGAAGCTAGGTGATGCAGTGGATAGAGTTAATCTTCCTGAGTTCATCTCTGGCTTCAAACACTTACTGGCTATGTGGCCTTAAGAGAGTCACTTAATTCTATTTGCCTGAATTTCCTCATCTATAAGAGCTGGAGAAAGAAATGACAAAACCACTTCAGTATCTTTGTAAAGGAACCCCACACGGATTCACAAAGAATTGAACAGGACTGAAAAACCAACAACCAACAACAACATAAATAAGAAGGTGAAAGAAAGCTTCATGAAGAAGGTATTCTAATGAAGGAAGATAACACACACAGAGGATCTGGAAGTGGTGGCAAGTATGGGGGCTGGCTGTGAAGGGAGGCTTAGATCTAGGCTGATAATGGCAAATGCTCCCTATCAGAGCTGAGAATTGTTCCAGGAGTGGAGGTGGGAATGATAACTTGAAAGCAGGTGACATCACTGGAAGATGGCTTAGAAGTGAGGCAGACGCCTGTGTCTGGACAAGATAATATAAAAACTTATCAGGGCTCTAGGGTGATTCCAGAGACAGCATTCAAGCTTCTTGTGGGAAGAAGGTAGGGATGGTAACTGTAATTGAAGTCTGAAAGACGTGAATTTAAATTCCCTCTTAGATTCACACTAGTTGTATCACTTTCAGCAAGCCACTTTCCCTCTCTTTACCTCAGTTTCCTAATCTGTAAACTGGGGGTAATTATAATACTTATCTCAAAGGGTAAAGTAAGATAATACATATATATAAAGCACTTTGTAAACCTTAAATTACTATGTGGTATTGGATATTGTTATTTCTTCATCTGAAAAATTAGAAGCATTAGATAAGTAAATCCCTAATACGCTTTCTAGGTTTTTAACATTCTGTGAACTTGAAATAGACACATCAAGGACATGGAAGTGGAAAAACATAAGATGTGTTCATGAAAGAATGAGTTGTCCAGCTTGGCCATAATAAATTGGGAAAATAAATATGAGACCACAATCTGTAAAGATCATTGAAATTGTGTTACCTAGGATAAGTCACTTAACCACACTTGCCTTGTACAAAGAAAAAATAAGAGAATTGAAGTTTCAGGTGACTCAAAGGTCAATAGAAAGACATGTTGTAGTAATAAGTAGACTAAAACAAATAACCAATGAAGAGTTCATGCAGGAAAAGTGGCATAAAAGATCAATGAATAAAATATCAAATAAAAATATAAATATAAATAAATAAAATAAATAAATAAAATATCAAAGAAAGATATGAGCTGAAAAGGAGATTGGTTAGTTTGGGAAATCTAATTTTTGCTCCAATGTACCCCCAGAATGTCAAAAAATTCTGGGGCAGTCCTCCAGCTTGTTGGGTGGGAAATTTATAGCAAGATCACACAAGTTGAAAAGAGCACCAATGGAAAAACATTACATTCATATGACTTCTGTCTAGGTCAAACCTGAATGTGGAATAATGAAACTGAAAAAAATTCTGTGATTCTGTGAATCGTCATTTAGCCATCAAGGTTTGGCGGAGCCTGATCTATGGTGATATTTTTGTTCAGAGCTGCTGTTTATAGACCTTAGTGAAAAATATCTTTCAAACCAGAGGATCACAATTTCAGAGCTTCAAGGGACATTTTGTCCAACCTCTTTCTGATACAGAAGATGAGGCACAGTAAAATGATATGCCAAAGGTCATAAAAGTAGTCATTGACAGGGCTGAAACTGAACTGAGAACTTAATGCTCTGAATCCAGTGCTCTGCTCCATTCAGCCTCCTCTAATTCTGGCAAAGGGAGATGGTCTAAGAGGGAGAGCAGAGAAGGGAATAAACATTTATTCATTAATTATTATTTATATAGTACCAGTTACTGCTGTGCTTTTTTAAATAAATGGCTTATTTGATCACCATAAGAGCTCTGTAATTTTGTTGTTATTTTTATCACCCTTTTACAACTGAGGTAACTCAGGTAAAGGGAGCTTAAATGATTGGTTCAGAATCACAAAACAAGTAAATATCTCAGGTCAGATTTGAATTCACGACTTCCTGACTCTAGACCTAGCACCTTATCCATTGTACCATAGCTGCCTAAGAAGAATGACAATGTTTCCTTCCTTTTCCTCATATTTATCATTAGGAGACATCTAATTTCAGGAGAGAATTCTTTCTTCCAAAAAGGAGACAGAAAAGAATATTTCTTTTGGTACTATAGAAAATAGGCAGAACATTTCTATTTAGATTTCTCCAATCACTCCTGAGGTTGGTGGAGCTAAAAACACAGACTAATGCTACATGCAGATTATTACAGATTCTCCTGATCCTAGAAAGTCTGATTTCCATTCAGTGTTAAGGTGCAAGGACAGCTACAACATATAGAAATCCCATGGAGATAAGAAGGATGGACACATACATGTTTCCCTTGTCAGCCTACTCAGGGGTCTGCACCCTGAAGAAAATATAAAGTGACTCATTCACATCAGGGAAGTCTTACTGGGATCCTGACTTTGCAGCCACACCCTTCCAGACCCAGGAAGCCTCACATGGGTCTGAGTCACCTTCCGAAGACAACCCAAACTGCTAAATCAACAATAATGGCCAATTTATAACTCCTAGCAATCTGATCCATGCTTTCTCCTCCTTCAATCCTCTCCCACATACTGAGCCCTCACATCAACAATGGTAGCTCAATACCACCAAGTCCCTTGACATCATGCTTTGAAAAGTATGGAGGTGGCTCACAATTCTCCACCTCTCCAGCCACTCTGGTCACAATGCTAATAAAGGCCAACATTTAATCCCACAACTTTGAAAACACTTATTCAGTACCTGCTGCAATCAAGACAATGGATTTGGGTAACTTCTGCAAAGAAAGAAGGGGAGTTTTCCATGAAGTCAGGAATGTGCAGAGTTCTCAATAGCAACAGGTCAACCTGAAAAGTATCAAAAATGTCAATTACCTAGCAAGCCACCAGACAAATATTTCCCTTATATAGCTCTAAGCCTAAACTAGATTTCCTTGGTAGAAATCAAGAAGTATCTTGGACATACTAGCTTGTGCTTCTGGACAGTCTTTTAACCTCAATTGCCTTGGGGAAAAGGGAGAGGGGTGCAACTAGGTGGCACAGTGAACAGAGCACCAGTCCTAGAGATGGGAAGACCTGGATTCAGACACCTGATATTTATTAGATGTATGAACCTGGGCAAGTCACAACTCTGATAAGGATGGAAGGAGGAGAGAAAAAGAGATAGATACAGAAAGAAAGAGAGAGAGACAGAGATAAAGAGAGAAAGTCAGAGAGAGAAAGACAGACAGAGAGACAGAGACAGAGACAGAGGGAGAGGGAGAGGGAGAGAAGAGGAGACAGATAGACAGATAGCCCAAGATGGAGATGGAGACCAAGGGAAAGAGTATCTGCAATGCACTAGGCACCAGGCAAATAGACAAAAACTAATCAGGCTTTGCCCTCAAATAGTTTATATACTATAAGAAAGAGGAAATTTTTTACGTGAAAGAATTAAATTGCAGCAATAGCCAAATTGCAATAGAGAGACTATATTGTTCCAAGAAAGACCCTTCTTTTTTCCACTCTTATTCCAACTATCTCTTATTAACCAAGTTCAATTTTTTATATATTTATTATGTTATTTCTGAGTTCAACTCCATGTGCTTTCCCCACATCTGGAGCTCTTTCCTTCTTCATTCCTGCCTCCTGGCTTCTCTGGCTTCTTTTAAGTCCCAACTAAAGTCTAACCTTAAATTCTACCTTCTTCAAGAAGATTTTATCAGATCTCCTTAATCTTCGTGTCTTTCCTCTGAAATGACCCCCAATCTAACACATATATGTGTGTGTTACATACATATGTATGGATGTACATATAGATATTGATATAAAGGGGGGGAGAGGAGAGAGAAAGAGAGAGACAGAAGGGGGAAAGGGAGGGAGAAAAGAGATTGCATGTTGTATATATGTAAGAGAGACAGAGACAGAAACAGAAATAGTGAAAGAGAAAGAGAGAGAGACAGAGGGAGAGACAGAGACAGAGACAGAGACAGAGACACAGAGCCAAACAAGAGATAAAGAAACAGAGAGACAGAGACAGACAAACACAGGAGAGAAAGAGAAGGAAAAGGTAGAGGAAAGGAATAGAGGGAAAGGGAAGGGGAGGGAAGGGGGGACAAAAGAAAATAAACAGAGATATGGATATTTTCATATTTCTCCATTAGACAGACAGGAATTGGGTTTTTTTGCCTTTCTTTATATACCTAGCACTTAGCATAGGATCTGTGTATAGTAGGCACTTAATAAATGCCTGTTGACTTCATTTGACTTGAAGACAAAGTGTAAGACACTTATAAGCACTACTTGATCAGCACCATCAAACCTTCTCACTACAAGGATTGCTTTGCCAATCTTATTCTATGTTAAGGTAAGATAATATATAAGTGCTTTCACCTATCTATTTGAGATTAGGTTTGTAATAGAAAGAGCATTCGATACAGAACTAGATGAGTAGGATTCTAATTAGGCTATTCCAGTTTCTAACTGTGTGATTTTAAGCTAGTCACTTAAGTTTTCTGGACCTCAGTTTCCTCATTTGTAAAATGATGGTTTGGGGACAGATGATACTAAATAAAGTCCCTTCTCACTTTAAATCTATGATTCTATGGTCCAAATGCTCAGAGAGGACTTTGGGGATTCTGAGAAGATGCTGATTCTCAACTTAAGACATCTTATCAGTAACTTGGGTTCCACTGTCTGAGCATGGACAAGGACTAATTTACCTTCCTGGGTCAGTGAAAGAGCATCAGGCTAGCTGTACCAATTAATCAGACTAACAACAACCCTACAGGCATTGCCTAGGACAGACTATGAAGAACCCCTTCTGAGCAGGACCCAGCCCCTAGGGCTTACAGCATTTACTGAATCCATGACTGCCTTTTACAAATGTTCCAACAATCAGAGAGAACTTGGCATCCATTTCATAGTGTGTCACCATGGCTGGAGCTAGGCAAGAGCCAAAAATGAATTAGGTAAATATAGTAGGCTCCAGGCACAAATTCAGAAGGTGAATCTGTTGGCAAATTATGTTTTCTGTAAAACTCATTCAAACTTCCCTTTAGAGACATAGTAGAAAACTTCAAGATGCCTAAAGAAATTGGATTTCAACATTTAATGCCATAAGAGGAAAAACATTTTAATTCAACATTCTTCTCCTTCTCTTCCCTCATCTGTCTCTGTGTATCTCTATCTCTGTGTCTTTCTCTCAGTCTCTGTATGTGTGTCTCTCAGTCTCTCTCTCTCTCTCTGTGTCTCTCTCTGTGTGTCTCTCTGTCTCTGTCTCTGTCTCTGTCTCTGTCTCTCTCTTTCTCTCTCTCTCTCTCTCTCTCTCTCTCTCTCTCTCTCTCTCTCTTTCTCTTTTTCTCTGTCTCAATACTGATTTTAGTATAGTTAGAATTTTCTGACTAAAGAAAAAAACTTCTGGATAATTATCTATCATTTTATTTTGTTAACAATTCCTTCTGCCTCTATTTTTTTTTTTTGTTTGTTTCTTTAAAGTAATTTGGATAAAAGCTTTATACAAAAGACACATCTCTGAATCCATATACTCTCTCAGCCAGCTTTTACTATATTATACTGGAGTGACACCCCCCTCCACACAAGTCTCACAAGAAATTAGACCATCTATCCTGGTTTTAAAATGCATTGAATAGTTAGGAAAGCAATGATTCCCAATTCTGGCCCAGTCATACCCTAGCCTACAAAGCTGTCTCCAATTACCTCAGGGGATACTGAAAAATCCTGCAAAATTCCATGACAATATTAATTGCAATTGATTTTAACTTTAAAAAAATCTTTCCACTGGAAGTGGGAAATATGTCACACAATAGGCCTTTGGCTAGGTTGTGGCAAAATCAAATAATGATAGGATTTGAAACTTCATAAAGCTTGGGAATCCAGAATAAAGAGTAGTGAGAATCTGATCTTCTAGAGATTTTAATTGTACTAACACCTGACAATCATCACAGAAAAATATTGGATAAGGGGGAGGTAAGAAAGAGGGAAATCATTCTTGGACATCCGCTGAGTGTGTGTGTGTGTGTGTGTGTGTGTGTGTGTGTGTGTGTGTGTGTGTGTGTGTAGATGCATGTGTGCATATATGCCTATGTGTATATATAAACTGTGAGGATATAATATTTGCCTTAATAAAATCAGCACAATAATATCTAATAATACTATTTTATTTTTTCTTAATATCAGTTGTACCAAGGAATAACAACAATTGCTGAAAATGGGCCAGAATGTCTCTCTCTTTTTTTAATTGCACATAAAAAAAAAAAAAGAATGAAATCATTCACAATGGAATCATTTGATGTGGCCACATTGCTGTCTTTTACTTATCATTCACCTTTTTTTAAAATACAAAATCAAAAACATATTGTGAGACATAGTGGGGATGGGCTATAACTGGCGCAAACTCTCTCCCTCACTCAGCTGAGGCTCAGCAATTACAGTAAACCTACAGTGCCAGCTTGAGACTGGCAAAGCAACTAGCATTGCACACACAAAAAAAAATCATTGTTTAGGCTTTTGATTGATACCACTGAGAGCACTGTTTTACTTTTTTATTTATTTTTTAGGTTGAACTGTTTGGCGATATTTGTCCATTAGATGAAATGTCCCTGAAAGTCAATAGGCAAAAAGAGAAAGAGAGAGAAAAGACCACTTTATTTAATTTCATTTTCACCCTAAGATTCCTCTGTCATGGGGTATATTCTATGAATGGATGGCGCGTAGGACACAGCTAATAATAAAATCTACCAACTGTGCCAACACAAGTGTGAGAAAAGCATGAGGAAATTACTGCTGATAAGAGGGATTCTCCCATACCTGGAGCTGCATACCCCTTCCAAGAAAGCTTATTTGCCTAAAAAGAACTTCTAAAAAACAAACACCCCAACCTCTTCATCTTTTGAATTTACTATTTCTATAAGAAATGCATCTCATAAATTCTGTCTGTTGGGATATTTGAGAATTAAACTGGACAAGCCTATGAAAGCAGATTTTAATCTTTCGTTGACCAGGAAAGAGCTCTAAAGCAAAGATAATAATTATATTATAATATTATAAAATAGTAGAGAGACAAACAATTCAAGCGAGATTACAAAGAGAACTAACCTAACTCATTTGAACTCACACAAGTTTACTCAAATAAGATTAGTCAATGAATATTCTGCATTTCAAAGGACATTCTAAATAGGCTCATGCTTCTTGGTAGATTTTTTTTTTTTTTTTTAAACTAGACCTGTGATTTCAACAATGCAAGGAGCTCCCAAAAGGAACTTCCTCTATTTTTCTGAGGTCTAATCTTAGAGACTTGCTTGGGGACTAAAAGGTTAAGTGATTTGGCCAGGGTCACACAGCTAGTATGAATCAGAGGAAGAACTTAAATCCAGTTCTTCCTAACTCCAAGGCCAGCTCTCTTCCCATATGCCACTCTGCTTCTCACTCTGGATAAATGAAAGGATATTCTTAATGCCAATCTGACTTCTTCCTGACACCTAGAATACCTTTGCTACCATTCATCATATGAATATAATCTAAGAGAAATCTTTCAAGAAAAATTCACATAATTCATTCCAAAGTTCATCATCTGTGGACTCAAACCTAAACTCCGAAGCCTACATTTAAAACTCTACATCCATTATCATCATCCTCCTCAAATGTCCATATATATCAATTACTGGAATGACAGATTATAGTGAAATCTCAACAATTTATCCTTAGGGAACAGGTTCAAATCTGGCTTCAAAAGAAACCTGGTTCAAAAGACCCTAGCTGTGTTTTTTTCCAGCCTTGGGCTCTGGTGGTTCATACGATGACAGATAATATCACCAGAAGGAACCAAGAAATCATGACTAAGTATTATGAATTCTTGAGAAAGAAACTAAAATTGATGTTGTCTGCATTCTGGCCATCATCTTCATTTCCTCCCAAACCCCTTTTTCCAGAAGCCATGAACTTTTAAAACTATCTTGGGGTCTGAGAGGTAAGTTCTTATCTTGCCTGGAACTAGGCTTTCTGTCTTCCACCATTTCTAAATCATGTCAAAAAGTGTGTTCCCCCTCTCCCCTTTAGTCATTTTCTTTCCCCTCATTAGAATGCATATTCCTTGTTCTATTCCTAGCACTTAAAATGATCAGTCAAATTATCTACCCAAGCAGTGGTTTCATCTCTGTTACAAACTGAAGATAATTTTTTTAAAAAGTCTATCTTTTCATAAACCTCTAACAAAAGAAGAAAGAAAGAAAGAAAGAAAGAAAGAAAGAAAGAAAGAAAGAAAGAAAGAAAGAAAGAAAGAAAGAAAGAAAGAAAGAAAGAAAGAAAGAAAGAAAGAAAGAAAGAAAGAAAGAAAGAAAGAAAGAAAGAAAGAAAGAAAGAAAGAAAGAAAGAAAGAAAGAAAGAAAGAAAGAAAGAAAGAAAGAAAGTGAGATTTGAAGTTCTGGATTATGGCTTAAAATACAAGAATAATGAACTCTTGGTAAGGGATGGACTATACCTAACAAAACTAGATTCTATGAAATGTGATAAAAAGCACTTTGTACTAAAATAACTTAATACAATAGCAATCCTGATCACAATCCTTCCACTTTGACAGATTTACTTTCATTTTAGTATTCCATATTTTGTATGCTTTTGTTTACTGATTTCATTCATCAACTTCCTGCTTGGAATGTCTCCTCTTTTCTCATCCTCAATTCACTTTATTTTTATTCACAATTTATTTCTCACTTCAATGCCTAGTATAAATCTCACATCCTCTATCTAATAAGATTGCTCTGACAAGTTAGTCCCTGATGATCACTCCTTCATCTCTTTATACAGAATGTAAGTTTCCTGAGGACAGAGAACATATTTCTATGTCTTTAACATTCCTCATAGCACCTGGTATAGTGGGTGCATCCCAAGCATACTATAAGTACTTGAATCTTTTTCTTAATATACAAATTGTTGAATGACTAAGTCAAAAAAATACACATAGCATCCTCCCATGACAGTGAGGTAGCACAGTAGATAGAGTGCTAGACTTGGGATCAGTCAGGAAGACTTGAATTCAAATCTAGTCTCGTATACTGACTAGCTGAGTGATCTCAGGCAAGTTACTTTACTTCTGTCTGCCTTGGTTTCCTCAACTGCAAATTAAAAATAATAATGGCACCTATCTCCCAAGATTGTTGTGGGGATCAAATGAGATATTTGTAATATCTTACTTGTACTTGGCAGGTGGTTAATAAATGCTTATTTCCTTCTTCCTCCAGCAGAAAATTTTGTCATTTTTTTCTAAATATTCAGTTTAGTCATTTCCAGTTCTCTGTGATCTCATTTGGGGTTTTCTTGGCAAAGATAGTAGAGTGATTTGTCATTTCCTTCTCCAACTCATTTTACAGATGAGGAAACAGAAAAACAGAGTTAAGTGGCTTGCCCAGGGTCACACAGCTAGTAAGAGTCTGAGGAACAATTTGAACTCATGAAGATCAGTCTTCCTGAGTCCAAACCCAATGTTCACTGTACCATCTAGATGTCTTATATCCTAAATATAAAAAGGTTATTATTCATAATTGCCAAGATAAAATTTCACAGGAATAGAAGAAGACTGTGAAAGAACTTTAAAACCAGTAGGAATCATTGGATTTCCTAACACAAGATGAGACTAATGGACAATGGACTTATGGACATTTATAAATTTTCAATTTATGATTATTTGATCATGTTATTAGTTACATACTTCTAGCATGTATTATGTTACTATGTTACTATGTGTTTATGTAATCTATGTAATTATGTGTAATGCCTCCCATATTGATGGATTTATATTTCAAGGTCATGACCACCCTATCTTCTAAATCAAAAGAAAGGGGGAGATGTTAAGTTCTTGAAGTAAGTGCTAATGAGATAATGAGATATTAGGTTCTTCTAAGTGCTAAGTTGGTACTTAACAATTCTGTAGGTCTGGCCTTTACTGGGAGTTTTACTTGTGAACTCCTGGGGGGGAGCTTACATGCTTAGGAGGAGCAAGTTCATTGGCTGAAGTAATTTTTCCCAGAAGCCCTTGCGTTATCCTTGCGTTAACTTTATGTTCCAATTTTTTCTCCCTCTCTTCCTCCCTTTCTTCTCCTCAAGACAGCAAGCAATTTGATATAGCTTAAACCTGTGCAGTTATTCTAAACATATTTTCATGTTCATCATGCTGCACTAGAAAAATGAGATCAAAAGTGAAAAAAAAACCACAAGAAAAAAAAGAAAAAAAAAAACAAATAAGCAAACAAACAAACAAAAAAAAAAAGATGAAAACACTGTGTTTTGATCTACATTCAGTCTCCCTAGTTCTCTCTTTGGATGTACGTGGCTCTTTCCATTACAAGTCTATTGGAGTTGCCTTGAATCACCTCAGTTTTGAAAAGAGCCAAGTCCATCACCATTGATCATTATATAATTTTGTTGTTATTATGTACAATGTCCTCTTGGTTCTGCTCTCAACACTTAGCATTAGTTCATATAATTCTTTCCAGGCTTTTCTGAAATCTGCCTGCTCTTCTCATAGTGTTGTGCCACAGTTCCCTTTTAATGTTCTGACCCAGTTTCCCTAATTGTCCTACTGTGATGTCCTGTTCTCTAAAGAGAACATTGTTAGTGATTTGATCACATTCTTATCATCACTAGTTTTGACACTTGTCAGGTAGACAATAGTTCATAGTTCAAGAGTTCATAGAGGTTAGATGACTTGCCCTGGGTCACATAGTTCATAAGTGGTGGAATTGAAGCTCAAAATGTTTCAGATTCCAAGTGCAATGTTCTGTCTATATTATATCATGCTGGTTCTATATCATGAGTTTTGAATATAAGAGAAATAAAATGAATGGGCATATATGGTAATTCAAAAGTGTTAATGCAGTTTTAATTGTTCAATAACTTTAATAGTTTAGAATATGAACTAAGTCATTTGGAACAACCTATATAACAAATAATATCTACTTATTGGTTGAGGTAGACTTGCTATCTCAACAAGAAAGGAAAGTACTATGGAGGGAGAATGATTTTGATTGGGTTATTTGAGATATGAGAGAAAGAGAATTTAGTCATTTTCATAATTAGTCACAACCTACTAAAAATGGCTGGAGGCGGAGAAGAAGAACAGATTAAAAAATTATTTGGGAATTATCCAGCATGGTGGTCCATGCCCACAAGCTATGCTATTGGGGGAGGCTAAAATTGGGGGAACATTTGGGCATCTCCTGCTGTAAGTGTTAGGATTACTAAGTGAGAACTGAGGTTGTCTGGACAGTGACAAGGTGAGAATTCAGGTTTTCTGGACAATTACAAGGTGAGAACTCAGGTTGACTTGATAGAGGGGGCAAGCTCATTGGCTGGGGTGGTTCTTCCCAGAAGCCCTTGCATTATCCCACGCCCATTCTCTGGGAGAATAAAAGAGAGGACTCTCAGAGAAAGAAGAAGACTCTCTGCATTACATCAGGCCTGACGGGGCTCTCTGCAGGAAGGGAAGTCACTTCTAAGGACAAGAGTTAACAGCAACTGCCTGGAGACAACGGTTCACTACAGGAAGAAGAATCTGTCTTAAAGATTTGAGTAGACACAGCAGATCTCTTCCCAGAGAGCGATCCGGCAGCTTCTAGAGACGACAGCTCGCAACAATTGGCGCCCAACGTGGGGCCCGAACCCACGACCCTGAGATTAAGAGTCTCATGCTCTACCGAAGCACAAAAGGCTTTGAGAGAAGTTGAACTGGCTTTATCCAATGTGGTTGAAAGAGTCACTCAAAAACCCTTGGAAATATCAGTTTTTGCTACAAAAGAGGCACCCACAGCAGTCCTTCATCAAGGAGACAGAGTGATTGAGTGGGTGAACCTCCCAGCACAACCAGAACAAAGCCTTACACCTTACCCAGTGCTTGTGGCTAGGATTTTATTAAAGGCTATTAAGAGAGTAACACAATTATCTGGAATAAGTCCTGAAAAAATATACACATTCTATACTAACGCACAAATTAATGTATGCTGTGAGACCATCCCAGAATGGCAAATTTTATTGGCCACCGCTCCAAATTTTGCACATGGATCTCCATTAAAGATTACCCGGCTACTACATAATTGGCAATGGATTTTTGAAGAAAAGGTTTCTAAGGTTCCTCTTAAAGGACCAACAATCTTTACAGATGCCTCCAAAGAAAATATTTGTGCCATATACTCTCATGATTTAACCATAAAGAGAGTAATCAGGACTCCTTTTCAATCCACTCAACAGAATGAATTATTTGCTATCATGCTAGCTCTTACTTATTATCCAGGAGACGTAAATATAATTACTGATTCAGCCTATTCAGTAGGTGTAGTACAAAGAATTGCCACAGCCCAAATAAAATTTGCAGCCTCTAATATTTATCAGCTCTTTAAAGAACTTCAAGAGCAAGTGAGAAAACATCCAGGCAAGATTTATATCTTGCATGTCCACTCACATAGTGGACTTCCAGGTCCCATTTTTGATGGAAATTCAAAGGCAGATAGCCTTCTAACCATGTTAGCTAGTAGTCCTTTATTTCAGGAAGCACAAGAATCTCATTCTAAATATCATCAGGCTGCTCGAGCTTTACGTTTACAATTTGGAATCACAAGAGAGGAAGCTAGGAGCATAGTAAAAAGCTGTACAGCTTGTCTTCCTTTCCATGCTCCTACACTCCCTCCAGGGAAGAATCCTCGTGGTTTGAGACCCAATGAAATCTGGCAAATGGATGTGACCCATTATAAATCTTTTGGTCGTCTATCTTTTATTCATGTCGTGGTAGACACCTTTTCAGGATTCACATTTGCAATGCCAGCAGCAAAAGAGACAGCCCGAGTGGTCACTGAATTCCTTATACAAGCTTTTGCAATTATGGGTGTGCCACAAGCAATAAAAACAGACAATGGACCTGCATATACGTCCAAACATTTTACACACTTTTGTGCACAGTATAAGATTTTACATACCACGGGCATACCCTTTAATCCTCAAGGGCAGGCAATAGTAGAGAGAAGAAACAGAGATATTAAGACACTCCTCCAAAAACAAAAGAAAGGGGGAGCCACAGGTAGCCCTAGGGAACTTCTAAATTTAGTTCTCTATACCATTAATTTTCTAATTTTTGACAAAGATGCACTGGCTCCAGCAGACAGGTTTTATAACCCACCAGAAGGGCAGTGTCCAGTGAGAGCATCTCCACTGTCCTTAGATAATCGCCAGGTGATGTGGAGAGATCCAGAAAGTGGTGAATGGAAGGGACCAGATAGGTTAACTGCCTGGGGGAGAGGGTTTGCTTGTATTTCTTCAGCAGGAGAAGGAATCAGATGGGTGCCAACGAGTCATATTCGCCTTGTCCATCAGAGAGAGACAGAAAAAGAGAAAGACCTCAAAATAAAGGAGAAGATCTAAGAAACATCTGATACTGAAAGAGCATGGATAATAAGAAGCCTGTTAAAGAACTTTAAAACCAGCAGGAATCATTGGACTTCCTCACACAAGATGAGACTAATGGACAATGGACTTATGGACATTTATAAATTTTCAATTTATGATTATGTTATATACTTCTAGCATGTGTTATGTTACTATGTTACTATATGCTTATGTAATTTATGTAATTATCTGTAATACTTCCCATATTGATGGATTTATGTTTCAAGGTCATTTATGTAATTATCTGTAATACTTCCCATATTGATGGATTTATGTTTCAAGGTCATGACTGTCCTATGTTCTAAATCAAAAGAAAGGGGGAGATGTTAGGATTACTAAGTGAGAACTGAGGTTGTCTGGACAGTGACAAGGTGAGAATTCAGGTTTTCTGGACAATTACAAGGTGAGAACTCAGGTTGACTTGATAGAGGGGGCAAGCTCATTGGCTGGGGTGGTTCTTCCCAGAAGCCCTTGCATTATCCCACGCCCATTCTCTGGGAGAATAAAAGAGAGGACTCTCAGAGAAAGAAGAAGACTCTCTGCATTACATCAGGCCTGACGGGGCTCTCTGCAGGAAGGGAAGTCACTTCTAAGGACAAGAGTTAACAGCAACTGCCTGGAGACAACGGTTCACTACAGGAAGAAGAATCTGTCTTAAAGATTTGAGTAGACACAGCAGATCTCTTCCCAGAGAGCTATCCGGCAGCTTCTAGAGACGACAGCTCGCAACAGTAAGAGCAGTAGTAAAGCTGAGTTAGAGCACAGTATTTGATAAGGAAGATCTAAGAAACAAGAATAAGATCTTGTTTCAAAGAATAAGAAAGCAAAGGAGGAGAAGGGATCCCAATTGGAATCAGGCTCTATTGTAGCTAGCTGGTGGTTTTGATTTGCATTCCCGAAGTTCCAGGGCCTACATGCAATTCTTCCCAGTAGTGGTGCATAATTATACTTACAACATGGACCAGAAAGCTTGCCTCTCTCTCTCTTTAATATTTCTACATCCCCATCAATTGCCCCTTCTTTCACTGCTGACTTTGCTAGAATTTGTAAGTAATTCGGTCAATCCCTTTTCTCGAGCTGACAGCCTACATCTTCAGTCACCAGTCATCAGCTATATTCCTTACAACAGGTTGAGCTATTTAACCACACAAGTTCTTGTCTCCAACACAAACTCTTCTTTTCTTGGTTGAATTATAACACATACTTTTTTCATCAACCTCTTAAAAAAAAGCAACAAAGCCTCCATTCTTGCACACAAATTCAAGAATCCAGGATAATTCCATCATATAACATCTATTTAAACTTTCAGTATTTTCTTGCAATAATCTAAGTGCCTATGGCATCTCTTGATTTCTGATATAAACTCTTCCAATTTTAACTGTAAAAATAGTCTCTCTTGATATTTGATCAACAGATTACCTAAAACACATTTTAGCTGAAAAGCACTGGCAATATAACTGCCTACATTTTCATTGTTTATTCTCCCATTACCTAATTTCAACATACCTCTAGTTAGTAATACCTTCAGTCTCCAGTCATTTAGCATACATAACCTCTATGAACTGGATATTCAAATTACATAAAACTTTAACCAATTTCTTTTTGTCTCATGCATTATTTTTCTGCTTAACTAATAAATAATTTGTCCATTATTGTTCAAATTAGTCAAGTGGATGGCCAGAACTATGAAGACTTGACTTCAAATGTAGCCTCAGACAGTCACTAGCTATATGGCTGAACAAGTCACTTTACCTTTAATCTATTGGAGAAGACAATGACAAACCACTCATATCATTGCCAAGAAAACCCCATACAGGGTCACCGAATTGGATACTACTGAGCCACTGAACAGCAGACCTCATTTTTATTTGCAACTAAGTGTACAATAGGTAGAGTGCTGGACCTGGAATCTGAAAGACTCATTTTTCTGAGTTTAAATCTAGCCTCATTCACTCACTGTGTTGTCTTGGACAAGTCACTTACCTCTGTTTTGCCTCAGTTTCCTCACCTGTAAAAAAAAAAAAGCTGAAGAATGAAATGGCAAATCACTTAGTATCTATGCCAAAAAATTCCCAAATGGGGAACAACAACAAAAACCCATAAAGTCAATTGCTGAAAAGATCATCTGATTTAAAAAGTAAAGGGATTGTTCCTTGTATAAACACTACCCACATACAGTCTCAATTTATATGAACTGATGCAAAGGGAAGTGAGAAGAACCAGAAGAACATTCTCCACTGTAACAGCAATATTGTAATGATGGTCAACTATGAAACACTTAGCCACTCTTTTCAAGACAGTGATCCAGGACATTTCCAAAGGACCTGTGATGAAAAAATGCTATCTACCTGCTGAAACAGAAATGATGAACTCTGGCTGCAAATTGAAACCTACTTTTTAAAACTTATTTTTCTTTGAGGTTTTTTTTTTTTTTTGTATGTGTGTGTGTGTTTTTCTTTTATAACAAGGCTAACATGGAAATGTGCTGTATGACTTCCCGTGTATAACTGATATATTGCTTATTTGTCTTCTAAAAGGGTGGAGGAGGGGTAGGAGAGAATTTTAAACAATTTTTAATGAATGTTTGAAAATAAATTTCACATGTAAATGGTAAATATTTAATGAAATGCATACCCACAAGTGTTTTATATACATGTACATATATGTGTGTGTATGTACTCTTCAGATATCGCCCTTTTTTGCCCTGTACTCCTTTTTTTCTTCCTCACAAAGACAAAGTAAACTCATAACCAAGGTAGGAATTGCTTACTCTTCAAATACTGATTCTCGCTAGCCTGTTTGTCTTTAGTCTTTTGAAACAAGCCTGTGGGAAGGAAGTCAGTGAAGGTATTTTAATGTCTAAACAAAATAACTCAAGACAATTCCTTGGAAGGAGAGCAGTAGCTTAACACTGCAGTAAGGTTAAGAGACAATGTAACTCTTTTCTCATACAATACAAGATCAATTCAGAATTTAAAAATTAAAGTGCAGTGACTTCTCAAAGCTACTTTCCAAGAAAAAAAGTCAAAACATGTTTACCAGCAACTGGAAGTAGATTCCGGTATCAGCTATGTAATTCCCTACCATTTCCTCCCTATAGAGAAAAAGCCAACAAAAGAACTGAAACTTTTCACCTAAGGATCAAAGGTGTTAACCTGTTGGCTCATGATATTTAAAAGCTATGGTTAAGAATTCTCAAGCTATTTTTACATATTTTTTTGTCTTAAATTCATTGGGAGTGGAGAATTAACAAAGATCAAAAATAAAATTGAATCAAAGCAGGGAAACAGTAGAAAGAAGCTTAGAATTTACCATGTGCAAACAGTAAGATAGCCTTCCCATCATGTACATACAGTCATGATCTAGTTTAAGTAGCTAAAGCATATGACTCATTGGCTGCCTTCAGGATTCATCAATTTAAAAAGAATGAAAGAAAGAGCAATCAGGAGCAAGTAGAGAAAAAGATAAAAAAGATTTTAAAAGGATAGGTATATGAAAAAAAATGTAAGGGAATTAAGATAATAAGAGAGACGGAGAAAGACAGAAAGACACAGAAGCAGAGAGATAGAGACAGAGATACAGACACAGACACAAAGATACAGAGAGACAGATGTTAGTGTTGGTAGTGCCAGGCTTGAAATCAAAGGATCTTCACTCAAATCCCAGAAAGGTTAGAACTTTTCCTAGTTCTATGACTATGGAAAAGTAATTAACTTCTCAGTATCTCATTTTTCTCACTTGTAAAATGGGAATGATATTTATATGACCTACTTTATAGTTTGTTAAGAAAGCATTTTATAAAACTCAAACCACTATATAAATGTGCTATTATTCAAGTATGTAAAGACCACTGATCCATTACTCCCTATTAATGACAAGAGCTGATGTTCATCAGCTCACCAATCCTCAAAGCACCCCTGAGCAGTAGGTTATTGTTACATGAATTATTATGTCAATTCCCCCTCCAACCAATCAGATGCCAGTTTTGTCAATTCTGCCTCTCCAATATCTCTTGCACTCATCCTTATCTACTTGGCCAACATTCCCACTCAAGCCTTCATCCTATCTTATCTGGACTACAATCTCCTAATGGTTGTTCCTCTTTCTACTCTTTCCCCCTCCCAAAGACAAAATATAAACTTCTCACCTTGGCATTTTGACAGATTTCACATTTCTCTTCACACTTGTTACATTAAAGCTAAGTTAATAAGTTACTAACTGATTATTAAGTTCCTACTACCTGCCATAAAGTGCAACTGTTACAAATAGGCACTGAGGATATAAAGACAAAAGAAACCTAGTATTTGCCCTCAGGGAGCTTGCATCCTACTTGGGAGGGAGGAGGAATACAATAACATGATATTAAAAAAACTTAAAAACAAACTATATTAAAATATGACAAAATAATTACAGGGTTGGAGATGGGGACAACTGGGGAGATTAAAATCTTGCCTCTTGAAGGAAGTCCCACTTGAACATAAGTTTTAAAGGCAGCTGGAGGGTCTAAGATTTAAAAGAAAGGAGAATGAGTGTTTTAGGTCTGTGGAACAGCCAATGTAAAATAGGAAGGCTAGAAATGGAGTGGAGTGCATGGGAAATATGCATTAGGCCAGTCTGAACTGAAGTGTGCCTACACCAGAGTAATGTGTACATTCAGCCTGGAAAGCTAAGCTGGAGTCAGATTTTGAAGGACCTTAAATGCCAAGCAGAGGAGTGTATATTTTATCCTGGAGGCAATAGGGAGTTACTGAAGTTTTGGGGAAAGGGATTGAAAATGAGCCAGGGAAAAAACGATGAGGATTTGAAGGGGGGGAATTATAGTGCAAGAAGAGAAAAGGGAAAAAGCTGTTACTTAGGAGATAAAATTACAAGGCTTGGCAACTCAATGGATGAGGATTGGTACAATGGGTTTTGAAGAAATGGTGAAAGGAAAAGGGAGGATGAGTCCTAGCTTGCAAACCTAGGTTACTAAAAGATTTAGAGGAATAGAGAAATTGTAATATTTGTTGTTCTCTAAATTTGACATTTCATCTCTTATTTTTTTGGACTTTTCATAGATTGTCTCCATTCATAGAATGTAGTTCCTAATCCCAGAAATAAGAAATATCTACTTCCATCCCTCACTTTTCTCTCTCCAAATCTTTGACTTTATTCAGAGAACATCTCAGGTACAAGTGAATTTTTTAATAACCCCATAATTTATAGGGATAGTTTATATTACAGCTTGTTGTTCTCAAATTCTATAATATTAATTATTTAATTATTTAATTAATATTGTATACACTAGGGGAATGTAACTTCTTAGCAATTAGGAATGCTTTTTCTTTTTCTTTCTTTTTTTTTTTTTTTGCATCCAAAGTCTAATACAATATTTAAACAAAACAAAAATTTAACAATAGTTTATTGAATTGAGAGAAACAGAATCCCCATTTTTCAGAAAAGGAAACAGTTCCTATGTTAATAAATAATGCATAAATTTATTTATAGAATACCATCCAGAGTGTAGAGTTCTGAGTGAAGACAGGAAAATTTTAGTTGTGATGAAAGATGCAGAGATTGGAAGAATTGCCAGGGGACTTATCAGGGTACCCCCTGGACTTCCAGAAAGCAACATAAGAACAATGAATGGGAGTTGGGCAAATGGAGCACATAAAATAGGAGTGTTCATAGAATTATTGAATAATAATTTTGAAATGTATTAACTAACCAATTTAATTCTATAAGCAATCATTAGGTACCTATTATCTAGTAAGAACTAGCACTACAAAGAATTAATTTTTTTTTATCTCAGGGAGCTTCCTTTCTACTAAAGGAAACACAAACAAGCAAAAATATATACAAAACTACTACAGGGGATGAGGGGCTGAGATTGACAAGAAAAACGTTTGTTCTTGCATCTACTTTTCCATGGGTGAATCTCCTGAGATTGGTTCTTTGACAGAAGACTCTCCTGACTCTGAGTTCTCACTAGCTTTAACAATTTTATATTAAATATAACCAATTCCAGGGAAGTCATATTAAGTATACCTTCCCAGAGGATTGACTCCTATCATGTCACACAGGTTACTTTTCAAGATCAGGTTTTATTAACTATGCAGAGCAATGACTGAACTTAGGAAAATCCTTCCAAGTACTAAAGTGGGTGCAAGATATAAAGTGGTGTATTATTCTACATTAGGATTTTGTACCCAATAAGAACATCCAGTTATGAAAAGTCTGTTCCCACACAAAGGAATAGTGATTTGATGAATTTCTATGAAATATGGTAAGGGTAGCATTAAGAGGCCTTAACTCTCTGTTGTGGATTTTTTGGGTAGATGGAAGTGTGTACAGGACAAAGTATTCAGAAATATCAGTGGCTATAATGAGTAGACTGCATGGAACCAAAGGGCCTATCTGAATTCCTTAAACAGATATCCTCAAGCTTGTCCTTTTAAAATCTAGAGCATTTTTCTAGGCTTGTTTCAGACTAACTCCCAGAGGAAGCTTTTCCTGAGCTCCTTACATGTTAGGTCTCTCTTCCTACTCAAATTCTCTTGTATTTACTTAACATTTACTATATATTGTATATACTGGGTAAAATGTAAGCCATTTTACCTAGGGCCATTCTTATGAGTGTCATCTTATTCTGAAATTTTTTCAAGGAATAAAATTCTATAACTTCTCTTGGTAATCTGTCTAATAGCCTGTTGCCCCACAGTCTTTTCCTTCCCAACATTTAAACCCTCTAAGTTCTTTTCTAGTCTTCAATAAATACAGAAAATTCAGATTTGCAACTTAACAGGGACTATCTAGAAACAAGGTTTTAACCCAGAGGAGTGACTCTAGTGGTGGTCTTTTCAGGCATCAAGACAAGGGAAATTTTTCCAAGTGCTATTGTCATTCAGGCTTCTTGTAATCATAACATGGAAATAATTTCCTATAGCTAGTTGTAGCCTGTATATCTATTTGTCTTGTGTTATAGATAAGTTTAGAAAATTGCTACTTTCTTCCTATCCTTGAGCAAAGTAGATTTTTGTCTGGACTAAATATTCATCCCAACACCCATCTAAGCCTTTCCTTTTTAGATAACTGTCATTGTTGTTTTCAAAGTTCCAGGAAGGCATTGATACTGCTAAATAGCACAGCCCAAAGAGAGAAGTCAAATAACTATTTACTTAACTGTATTTATGAAAGTAGCCCAGTACTGTTCCTTTAGGATCAAGCTAGGACTAATACTTAGTTCTTGAGACCTTTCATTGATTTCCAACTGTAGTAGTCATACAGGTTCCACACCAAGCCATGAACATCCTAATTATCTCAGATGGGCTTAAGAATTTTTTTCACTGTTCAATGAGACTGAGGACAAATTTCAATGCAGAAGCTCTTTCATCAGAAGCACAGAGCAATAATGTCCTATACTAGGAAGAAAGTACACAAAATAGAAATCTTTAGAGTTGTTGATTCACACTGCACCTAGAAATAGAATTATAGGGACTGAATGTGGATTACAACATAATATTGTTGTTTGTTTGCTTTTATCCCCTCACTTTTTTTCCTTTTTGATCTTATTTTTCTTGTGCAGCATAAATGTGGAAATGTGTTTAGAAGAATTGCACATGTTTAACTTATATCAGATTACTGTCTAGGAGAGTAGGTAAGGGAAAGGGAGGGAAAAAAATTTGGAAAACAATGTTGTGCAAGGGTGAATGTTAAAAACTATCTTTGCATGTATTTTAAAAATAAAAAGCTATTTAAAAAGGAAAAGAGAATTTTTGATTCACAGAATTATAAATTATAGTTTGGGAAAATACCAATATGTAATCTAGGTCCCACTTCTTAAACTGCGGTTCATGATCCCATATGAGATCTCATAACTAAATAGGGAGGTCATAAAATTATGATTTATTTCCAATAAATGTTTGATTTGTATGCCTATTTTATATACTATATACCCAGGGTCATGTAAAAATTTCTTGGGCAAAAATGGGTCATGAGTGGAAAAAGTTTAAGAAGCTCTGGTCTAGGCCAACCCCCTCATCAACCCACTCATTCAAAAATCAGTAATCAAAAAACTTACTATGTGGCAAATACTTTGCTAGGCACTAAGGATAAATGTATGTATGTATGTGTAAATAGAATATATATGTGTATATATATATGTATATATATATATATATTTCTAAAAGTTAAAAACAAACAAAAATCTCATGTCCTCAAGAAGCTTATACTCTCATTTTATAGTGGAGAAATTGAGCCTTAGAAAGAATAAATAAATTTCCCAAAATCCCAAGAAAAAGCAATTACAGATTTTCACAAAATTTCAGTGTTGAACAAGAATTCAGAGGTCTTCTAGTCCAAATTGTACTTGTTTAGAAAGTCCCTTTACAACTTTCACTAATATGATTTTATCCAGTCTTCCCTTAAAGACATTTAATGGTAAGGAATTCCTTGCTTCCATTTGGGAATGACTTCTTTTTCAAAGCCTTAAACTGCCTTTGCAGCTTCCACTCATTGCTTCTAGTTGCTTTTTCTGAAGCCAAATAGAAAAAGTCTAAGTCCTTCTTCACATGATAGCCCTTCCAGGACCTGAATCAGCTGTCAGGTCCCCACTAAGTCATTCCTTCTCCAAAACCAAATATCCCCACTTCCTGTAACTAATTCTCCCATAGAGAGTCCAGCCACCATTCTGGATGCCTTCTTCTAGATGTCTTCCGGTACATCAATGTCTTTCCTAAAATTATTCATTTTATTTGACTTCCTGATAAAGCTTCCCACCACTCCTCTTCCCTCTATGACCTCACAAGGAAAAAAAAAACCCACAGCTATGCCCCAGAATTACTTAGAAAGAACAAGAATCAAAATGTGCTCTTCCCAGGCTTGCCTTGAAGTATTGCCTTTGGAACTCTTGCTACCTTCAGTTCCAATTCCAAGGTCTTACTGCTCCCTTTTCCTCCTTTTCCTGATAGCTGAGTGAAACCTGCCTAGATAACTGACTAAAGTCTATAAAGTTCTTTCCCAACCTTTGTCTTATGTATCTATATTTTTTTTCTTTTTTCCTCCCTCCTTCACTCCTCCACTCCTGTCCTCATGTCTTTGGTTTCTCCATGAGGGAAAAAAAAAATGCCTATAAACAAATAACCCTTTGCTTTGCTTTACATTGACACAGAAGGACCCTGAAGCTGCAGATATGCATCCAATGGAAAAATTTAACTTCTGAAATTTCACTTTGTCAGTTTTGTAGTCCATAACCAATGTCATCCTTCAGATCACCTTCATGTAAACACTTTCTTAAAGGCAAGTTTGCATATTCAGAGTTCAGGGTAGGTGCCAAAACTGGATAGAAATGTTTCTAATTGTTTTTTTTTCTACAATCGCAGGATGTTGCCAAAACATCATTTATTAGAGCAATTCTCACTCCTTGTCTCTCTTTGTTCACCACATCTTGAAAAACTTGCAAAAATCAGCTGAATGTAAAACAATGAAGAAACATTTCAGAGTCAGCAGCGATGCCACAGAATATGATACTAAAAACACCATTCCCTGATTATTCCAGCTGATAGTTACAAAAGTATTGGGAGATTTTTGTTTTTGTTGTTCAAATCAGCATTCCCTTCCAAACATTTCCTTCCTATTTTCAGATACTACATCAACTATTCTTGCATTCCTCCAAACAGGCCCTTCCTTCAATCTAGTGCAGCTCTAAACTCGATGGGATGTGAAAGGAAAAGCAAAGGAAAGCCTAAAAGGAGAAGGCTTGTAAGTTTATGTGTAGTAACTAGGCAGCCGTATCCTTCTGCTTTCCCCTGAAAAATCAAGTATCACCTTATCGTTTCCTCACCAAGATTAACTCCTGCTTCCTGAAGAGCATTTCTGAGGTAGAAAGCAGAGGTGGTGAAAAAAAAGGGAGGGGGAAGCTGAAAAGTCCAATCTGTCAAGCTCCATTTTAGAAGAAAGGAAAACTGAAAAGTGAACGTATTTAACATGAGCTATTTCCTGCACTCAGGAGGGAAGAAAGCATGCTCCTAACTGTGTGCATGAGGAGATCTGCAGTAGTGTTATCTCTGACCTGCAGCTTAGCCCTAGTGTCTCAGCTGCCAAAAAGCTCCTATTCAACGTTATGCTGAGTTCATCAGTGCTCCACGTGTCAGGAGCCTAACAGGAAAAAGCAGGACAGACAGTCACTCTATTCAACTGCCTGGGGACCCCATGACAACTAAAATCCCCTTGCAGACTGTCCATATCAACCTACGGCAGGTCAGAACACACAACCCCCTCCAGAACCACAAGCACAGGCCCACACCCTTTCCCCTTGTCAACATTGTCACTTTTAAACAGAACATCTCGCCTTATCACAAAACCTGAAGTAAGTAGGACAATTAAGATGGATTGCAAAGCCTGCTTCTGCTTTACAATTAACAATCACTTGGCAGCGGGTCCCACGCAACTGTTGGGTGGTATGGCAAGAACTTTATCCCCGCTTAGTTCTGCATTAGCATATTTAGTAGGCTGCAAGACATAATTCCTAAGATACGAACATATTTTTGTCTTTAAACAAATCTGCAATTAAGCTATAACATGCACACGCCAGTGCACCAGGCCAACAACGTGCAATACAAGGGTGGGGTCAAAGGAGGGGATGCGGAGCCAGGGTGGGGGAGGAGGACACTGGGGCAAAATCGTGCCTTCCATTCTCAGGTGCCACTTATCTGATAATAACCAGACTAAGACTCTGCTTCAAACATCACAGGTCAGCCACAAAGCTGTGGATGCTCTAGCCTGTGACAAAATTTAGCCAGCTTGGTAGTGAATCACCATGCTGGCATCAGGTGATTGTGTAGTAATAGCAAAATGCCTAGAAATCCTTTAAGAAAGAAAGAAAGAAAAGGGGAAAAAAAGACTACAATGACCCAGTGGTTACTTAGAAAAATGGACTGTTTTCACAGAAAGCCTTTCTTGATGCTCAATCTCGTCATAATAAAAGAAGCTGATAGCATCACAAAGGCATTCTATTCTACAAATGTGAGGTCTCTTCCTCAAACTTTCTATTATTTTCTGCTACTTTACCACACATCTGCCAAATTGATGAAAAGCCATGGGGGAGTACTTTATTGCTAGTTATTTAGACTGAGCTAACTTTACTAGCCAAGAGACAATCAGAAAGTTACCATACCTTAGCTTCTCTGGAGTGTTTATTGTACGAAGTCAGCCCAATAATCCAATGGGGGTGGGGGATGGCAATGGGGGAAAACAAAGACAGATCTTTCTGTGATAGCCAGGACATTGTCTTTCTTGACATCTGGGTTGCTGGTAGGCAGGATATCCTGCCAAATGTAAGAACTGTGTGACCCACCTTGTAACTAACACACATCCCTGAGTGTTTAAGAGATATAACACAAATAGGTGAAGGAGGAGCTGAGTTGCTGGAAAATACAAATACCTGTCCCATAAGAGAAAGCTCACATGTAACAAGTTTAGGTGAGTAGCTCCCTGATTGGATAAAGGAAAGCATATGAGAATAACAAATGCAATTTAACATACAAAGTCTTTCCTCATCAAACCAGAAGAGTAACGGATTAAACCACCTGGCAATCTTGGCAGGCAAAAAGAAAATCTTAGCTGTGACAAAACAAAACAGGTGTACAGGTATAAAACTTTTGCTTTTCAATAATACCCCTCTCTTCACTGGAATGCTTTGACAGGTGCAGAAGTTCAAGTTACAGTGTGGAAGTGGCAAATAAATACACAGCATTAGTGTCTGACGTGCTTGCTGAGCAACCCGGGATGTTAATAACTGGCAAGGTACACTAATCTCTGATTGCAACATTTGGTTTACCTTAATCTGGAGGGACAGCTGTATTAAAGAGGGAATTATACTAATCAGTTCAAGGCCCTTGCATATAAAACTTCCCATTAGGCTTAAAGTACAACAGCTTATGTTCATTCTCTAGGAGCCCTACATCTGGTTCTGAATAAGGCTGCCTCTCATTTGCAAGGTACAAACTGAAAACAAGGAGGGAGGGGGGGGGTTGACAGTTGCTGGAGGATGGGTGATAGAAGAGTAAGCTACTAATTCTTTGAAATTTTTAACAGCACAAAACTAGCTTCAAGGCATCTTAATACCAAAAAAAGGGGAAAAAAGAAGGGGGGGGGAAGGCATGTGTTATCAACCCTAGGCCATTTTTTCCTGTTACCGGAGGTGACCAACATAAAATAAAATTGATGATGTCAGTCAAAAACAACTAAGCACAAAGCTAGTCTTTGTTATCTTAAGTCAGAAGGTATGATAGGCCATGCCATATGGCTCTAATCCTCCTATATCTTCCATCACCTAACAGGAAACCTTCGTGTAGCATGACCTTATTTGGCTGGTCCCAGGTTAGGGCTGCCCAAAGGGGATTTTTCTGTTTCTGCTATATCCAAAGGTTTATGTTGATTTTTTTGAGCCCTGCAAACTATAAATCCGACTGATTACTCTGCACTCTTTTGCTTGACTGAGCCTTTACAATCAGACATCCCCGTTAACAATAAGCTCCTAATGAATCAAACATCTATGGCATTAGTTTCACCTAGCTGCCTCTTTCCCAAGCACTGCAGCTCTTTGTCAGACCTGGTTTGATGAGAAAAGCTAGTGACACTTGGTGCACCTATTGATAAACAATTCAGTAATGAGGGGCATAACAAAAATTACCTAAAACAGCCTGATTAAAAATGACAGGCAAAGACTAATACATTACTGCATAGTTAAGGTGACTCTTATAGGAATTGGGGAGCAGGTAGAGGGAAGTGGAAGAATTAGGTAGAATTGAATTTTCTTCTTTACCATAGAGTTTAGTTTTGATTATTTTTAAGCAGAGATTAAATCCATTCAATGAAAAATAAGTCTCCCTCAGGTTATAGGATGTGTTTGTACATGCTAGGAACTTGAGAATTCAGTGTGGTTGCCTTTATACTTCTGGAGATGAACTCCCTGCTATTTCTAATTAAACTTTCTGAATAGCCAAACTAATATCTAGACTTTCACTTTCTCTCCTTAAACGTGAGCTTAGATATTAAGAAACTCAACAGTAGAAGCGCTACTAAACAAGATAAGTAAAGAAAAGGGCATTTCTAAGACAAAAAACAAAAAGCAAAAACTGAGAATAAAGTGGAAAAAACCTTTGAGATTGTAGAATATCCCAAAGAGGGAAATCTACACTTTGAGAAAAACATGGAAATTCCCTTGATGGGGGTCACCCAAAAGACCTTTTGCAACTTGCAAACAAACTTTTGCAAAGGGGAGGCCAGGCATACATGAAAGCTTGATTCAAAGGCAGAAATGTGTGGGTTTCACATTGGTGTGGCAGCATGTTGGGAGGATTTCAATCAGTGCACAGATGCACTTGAAAATCAAATATGGACATGGGGAATGTTTTTGGAGATAGAAAATGAGTGCTGATGACATGTTTATACTTTGCAGATGGATCCAGTACAAAACCATTTTTTGTAAAGAAACAATATCCACCATTTGCTGCTTTTTGAGCAGCTACAAAATGGTGGCACAAAAAGCGAATAGACACACACACCACACTCCACCTGTTCCTTGATCTTGCAACTGTCCTCAATCCTGAATGTAATCATTCACTTCTGTGCTGTATTTTTCACGAATGCCATCCAAAGGGATTCAAAAAAGAAATGTAATACTCTCAAGCATTTGAAAGCTCAAGAAGTGATTTGAAAACTAGCATGCTTTAGGTTGGAAAGGAGGAAAGAAAAAATAATATAAAGAAACAAAGAAAGAATCACATCATTAAAAACACACCTAATTGAGAAACTCTTAAACTATGTCATTATATTAGTACTATGACAGTTTTTGCCTATATTATCATTTCCTCTCATTACCCTTTGCTTGATCACTGATATCAGCTATATTACATTTTAGAACCACCTGAACAAAATATGTAGCAATCATGATGATTCCTTCAGCAGTTAGCACAGTGTTGGTTCTCAATATTTTTCCTTTTATTTTTTATTTAGTTATAGTTAAATAGAATTACAAAAGAAAGTATATGTGATATATTCTTAAGGAAATAATATAAAGAACTATGGAGAATGTTATTGAGAAAAATGTTTTTAGGCTAAGGAGCTGAAGGTGTTCTGGAGTTAACTCCAATTGGCTTTCACAAACCAAACATTATATTTTCAGTGTAAGCATTTTATATCTCAGAAATTGGCAAATGCTATAAATTAGGGTTTGATTTGTTGTTTTGTTGGTTATCTAGAATTAAGAAAGCAATGGAGATAATGTTAATAATGCAGATTAAATTTAAATGTGTTAAATGTGCATTTTTTTTCTGAAGAGCCAATCATTAAACATTTTCCAGCAAAGCGCCCCTACCCCAACCAAGGTAGGGCTTCTTAAACTTTTTCTACTCATGATTCCTTTTTATTCAAGAAACTTTTATGTGACACCAGATATATAGGTATGTGAAATAGATGTATAGATCAAACATTTACTGACAATAAATCCTAATTTTGCAACTCCCACATTCAGTTACAAGATCCCCTATGGGGTCATGGACCACAGTTTAAGAAGTTGGGTGCTAAGGAACATTAATGGAAGATGTCCAAGAATTGATTTCTTGTTACTGATAAAGAAGCAGTACTTCATAGTGAGTAAAGAAAGTTACTTGGAAGGTAAGAAAAAATGTGTTCAAATTTCACTTCTGAAACACAGACTATGTGATTTTGGGAAATCACTTAACCTCTCAGTGCTCAAGGCAACTCTTCAAGATTACAAGGGACAGAGAAGATGCAAACTTGCATTGGTTAAAAAGATTTCTCACGTAGAAGTTTCGTATATTAATGAAATCACAAGTCTAGTCCCTGTCCTTTTGATAGCATTAGGGCAAGAGAAAATTTTCCAATTCAGGAATGGAGAGATTACATGTCAATCAATACACAGGAACACTAATCTGTCCATTTCTAGCAACAGAAACAAAAATGAAATATTAGACATTAGATATGGTGAATGCTTAGGCATAATAAAACAAATTTGGAAAAGTGCTCAGAGGTTGGGCTTAAGGAAAACATCAGCATGTAGAGTATTTTAAGGCTTCCAAAGATTATCTTATAAAGTTATATTTTCCACATAGGTACATTTGACACAAAATACTTTCTCTAAAACAGATTCTTTCCTCTTAACTTATTTAGACATACTAAATAAAAAAGCTAATTAATTTGGCAATCATTGAGTATTTTCTAAAGAATTAGAAAGTGAATGTGAGAAACTTCTGTCACCTATGATGATAGTAAAATCTTAAGATGATATACAAATGTCCATGTGTTTCTGGCAGATAAATCTATAATTGTATATAAATTCTAGAATTCCAATACCTTATTATGATCATGAAACTAACTAACCAAAGCTTATGTTCACTTATCTAAATGAAATTTCTCTGTGATTCTACTGCTGAATTTGTCAAGAGTGTGAATCAGCTCCAAAAGTTTCAAAATCCATAATTATTCTGAATGAATAGTTATGTATGCATCTGTTTTTCATTAACCAAAAGTTTTAGTTCAATATCTAATATCTTTAACTCTGGAGAAAAGGCTAGTCATTTATACAGCTGTATATCCTCCCTAAAATTGTCACATCATCAAGAAAAAACAAACTATGTTCTTTTAAGTAGAGTACCTATTAAAAACTGTGCCTTCATGGTTTCTCAAATTAAAGAATCAAAATAGAGATCTAGGAACTATCTTTAAAAGCATGATAAACTAAAAAGAGTTCTGAATTTGGAGTCGGACAGCTTGTTTGAATCTGCCACTTACTACTTGTGGGAACATGAAACAATAGTCCTAATGCAGTATTGCCAGAAAAATCTTTTTCACATAACTAGGTAAAAAATTGATACCATACCCATAAGCTCTTAAGCTAGATGTCTGTGAATAGATTTTGCAAGGTCTATGAATTTGGATGAGAAAAAAATTACATTTTCACTTTCATTAACCTTTAACTAAAATTTAACAGTTCATATAATTACTTTTTTAAAAAAATTATTCTAACAAAGGATCCATGGGAAGTATTTTGCAGATACCTTGTTCATCATTGAGGCTTTGAATAATTGAGCCACAACAGAGGAATAGTACTACTTTGAAAAAGGCATGTGTGCAAATGTGGAGGAAGGTTAGGTGAGGCTTTAAAAGACTACCAAAGGGGTCCAAGACCAAAATAGTTAAGAACCCCTAGATCTAGAGAATAGATGCTTTAGGTTAAGCTGTAATTAAGATTAATAAGATTTTTACTCTCCACACCAACTTATTGCCCAATAGTCTACTGTTATTTTTTCCTTGATTCATTGTTAAGAACGATCATGGAATCATAGCTCTAGAGTTCTATGAGACTTTAAAGGAATAGCTTCTTGGGTTCTTGGCTTTGCATGAAGGAGAATCATCTGACTATAAATCAGTTCTCATATCTTGTACTAGGGCAAAGTAAATTGCATTAAACACCAAGTATTTACAAATCTAGAGGCCTGATTGATCACCCTACTTCCCTGAATGTGGAAAAAAATCAACTGACACTCATTCTTGATCAATGCTGAAGCTTTTAGAGTGGAAATCAAAGTCAGTCAACCCTACTTGTCCTTGTCCTATGCCTAATAAATTTCTACCTTTGCTCCTCAAGTAATATTTGTCATTCAAAATCAATGGCTATGTGGGAAAAATCGATCACTTAATAGACATTTATTATGTTTAATATGTATCAGGCACTTTTCTTGGTATCAGGCATATAAAAATAAAAGTGAACTTTCCTGTCATGGAAAAACTTACAATCTAGTAGCTCCCCCTTAGTACATTTCCATCCATCTTAGCTCCAACCCCTCTGAGTATATGTAGCTCTTCCTTTCCATTACATCCATTGGATCTCTATTATATTGTGAACAAGCATCACTCCATCCCTGACATTTCCTCTGTTTTCAAGAACTCACAGAAACATAGTTCTGTTAAAAAAAAATGCATCTTTGGCCATATCTTTACTCCTGAGTGTAGCTTCACTTCTCTGTCCATACATTGGGCTAAAAGGAATGCTGGTCATATTCCTGATCCCTTTTTGTACCTTCCACACCCTCCCTCTGCTGCATTCAGTGAACGATTTATCCTCCTTTGAAATCTATTCATCTGCCCATGTGACCTTAACTAGAACCTTCTCCATCCCTAACCTCTTCCCTCATACTTCTGAGGAATTTTAATATATACAATGGTTGTTCCAAAATACCCTGGTTCCTCATTTCATCTTCCTTCTAAACTCCCATCATCTATATCTTCCTTCCAATATTATGAGGATGGTCATCCTTGATTTTACCATCATCAATAAATTTTCTATCAAAACTCTAAAGTTTCTCTCTCTGACTAAAAATATCCTACTTTTATATAATTCTCCTTAGCCTATTCTTTCTAAATCTATTTAGCTTCCTCATCATCACCTTCCATTTCTCTACCACTACTTGTTATTCCAACCTATTTATCAGTTCTCACCTTACTTTCTTCTCTTTGTAGTAATCTGTATCCTATAGTTAAACTGTTCAACTATGTATCCTCTTTTACCTTTAAATCCTAAACCTGTTTATCTTACAATTGTCTATATTTTACCGAAATCTAACCTTTGTTTAATCCTACCATACTCCTTGTCTGTTTTCTACTACTTCCTACAATACTCCATTAGAAGTCATACAACCATGCCAACTGCTTCCACTCATTTATTTAACCTCAACTGGGCCTTCCCTAATGTATGATAATCCTTTTATATTTCACTGATTGGTTCTTTAACAAATTCCCCAAAGCAACTTTTCCGAAGCTTTTCTATCCTCCCACATTTTATCCCTCAACTCCCTCTTCCCTCTCAGCAGAAGACACAGCAAAGAAATACTTTACTGAGAAAATAGAGGCTACTCCTTGTGAGTGCCCTTTTGTCTCCTGTTTTCCCCAAAAAAATCCTTCTATATTTTCTTTTTCTTTGTGCTGATTCATGATAATGAGGTAGCTTTTTTCCTTGTCAAGTCAAACTCTTGACTTTATCCACTATTAGCACTTCTGGGAGATTATTTTTTCAAACAATGCTTCCTATACCCTATCTTCAAACTCCTTCTTAGATAGTTTCTAGTTAAGTGAAGGGCTTTCTGTGGAGGAAGGATTAGAGTTGTCTTTGGATCTAGAGAGTCAAACCAGAAAGATGGGGTAGAAGAAGCAAATTTAGACTCCAAGGGGGAAAAAAAAAAAAAAAAAACTCTTAACAATTTGAGCTACCCAGACCTTTTAAATTACTCTCTGTGTAAAATATGCAAGACAATACTTTCTTAAGAAATTATAGCATATCCTTATCTACCTCTAGAGTGCACTTAGCCAGCAAACACGTAAACTGTGCCCTCATGGTTCAGCCAATCCTAAAAGAGAAGTTTTGAATAATCCCTCACTGATCAGATCAATGTAATTTAGGGATTGAAATAGACTAGAATATTGATCAAAATAATAAATTATGAAATCTGCTACCTATGCCTATATCATAGCCCCCACCCCATGGGGGAGTCTACTCTCTCAGGTCACTTCCAATTGCATTTATAAATTTAAAGACTTACTTCAAATAGTTTATTATACACAGATCAAAAATTCCATTATTTGGAAACATTCATTTCTAAGATAAACTTAAATTCTACCCCTAAATCTTTGAGTATGGAAAAGAAGATGCCCATAGCTTGTAGAAGGAAGATATACTCTTCATGTCAAACTTGAGAACTGAAAAATAATATGGGAAATCAGATAATAGTGTGTGTTACTTACACTCTCCATCTTAGACTCCTGACATAAAAAAGGGCTTTCCCAGGTTACCAGCTCAAAGAAATCGACAAAATCCAGCAGTATCAACAATTCTGTATCTTTTGGATTCATCATATTCCTCCTAGTAACTCCCTTTTCCAGGCTCAAATGATTTCTTCATGGTGCCAAATCTGGCTGACACAGATCATTGTGTCTGCTCTTTTCTCAGTCATATTAGCCATTCTCCAATCTTTGTTCTCTAAGAAATTCAAGTTACAAGATCAAAGAAAGGAAAGGAAAAAGTCAATAAGTCACTGCAACATATAAATAATTTCTTCATCCTAGCACATTACTTCCATTGCACATTCAGGACAGGAGAGTTTCTTCTGACTTTGTATCTGTCCTAGAGAATCTCAGGATAGTCTCATTTTCAGAAACTATAAACATTTGTTCAATCTGCCCGCCATTATAGAATATTTCCTGGGCCTTGGGAAAAGGCTGTGCAAATCTTAAAACACCAAATAAATGCTAGGTGTTGTTATTATTGTTATTGTTGCTGTTGTTATTGTTATGTCCACTAAGATAAAAAAGCAAAATAAAAGAACTCAATATACATATATAAGGGGAATTATTCTGTTAATATTATAAAGGATATACTGGAAGAAGCAAAAAGATTTAGGCTTAAAGAAAAGACCTCAATTGACCTTGAAAAATTAAATGCCACATTAAATGGTCATTTTAATCAAAGAACACCTTAGATACTAGAAAATATTGGCTCAGTAAGTAATGTTTCAATTACATTGGTAATATTTACATATTAGACATCATTAAATTACAAATATGATTAATTTGAACAATTTATTATAATGACTTTCAGTTCTGGGACCAAATCATTATCTAGCTGATATGTTTGTTTGTACAAAGGTGACACATGGAATAGCTCTATGGGCTGCCCATCTGCATTACACAGGCTTTGCAATATGTAGTTGTCATCCACTTGGTTTTCTTTTATAGATTGCTAGGATGATCTCTCTTTGAGATGGTCAATGAGTCTTTTGTATTAAATGTCAATAAGTATTTGTGGCTGATAATAAATTGAATTCCACTATTTGGTACTTCAAGTCCTTTATAAACTGGCTCTAACGCTATTTTTCTAGTCTCATAATTTATTTCTACCTTCCATAGAATCAATGGTCTAGCAAAGCAGGCTTTCTTGCTGTTCCTGAAATACAAAGCTCTATTTCCCATTTTTGTACCTATGTACTGGCTGGCTCTACTCTATGCCTAGAGTACACTGTCAAGAAGCAACAGAATAAAATAAGAACAGTTCCCTGCTTCTTTTGACATCAATCAAATTCTATGAAAGAACAAAATGGATATTAGCACATTGAGTTACAAAATTATAAATGACAATTCTACTTTGCTATCCAAGGAATGAATAATTCAACAAGCCTATTCCCAAGTATACTAATACAAATGAATACAGTTCAAAGTAAGAATAAACATTACATAAAAATCATATCTGTTTGGTTCTTATGGTTTTTCACATGTGAGGCAAAACTTAACAACAACAAAAGCCACCTTTATCTCTGGCCCACATCCCTTTTTTTGATTGACTAAATTTGAAGAGAAAGTTTGTAAATTTGTTATAAGTTTAATCTTCTATCAAATTGGATATATATATATATATATATATATATATATATATATAATCAGTGAAAATAATAAATGAATCCATCCTAAGATGCTCCTGAGATGTTTTGTTGTTTGAAAACATTTAGGAAATTGATTATTCTTCTTTTAAACTGGAATTCTAATTTCCTTGGTGTAGGGAGTTCCTAGTTAGTTACTTCCTCTGCCAATGCAACGCTTTTTCTGCAATTAAAGAATTGCTTAGGGCTCTGATATATTAAGCAATTTGCCTTGGGTCCCAAAGCCAATAGAACAGGACTCAAATTCAGGCCCTGCTCACTCTGGGATCGGCTTTCTATCCCCTACACTATGCTGCCTTACAGCCTCTGGCTGGTAATTTTATATTAATTAGTATCCATCTCAATCCAATTTAGCAAATATTTATTAAGCACCTGCTGCTGTCCAAGGCATCATGCTAAGTACTGCAGATACAAAGATAAAAAGTAAGCAGTCCTTTTTTTAAAGGGGTTTATATTTCCCTGGAAGGATAGAATATATACACACAGAAGCACTGAGGAGGGAAAGGGCCATAACCCTGGCTGATGAAAGGAAGTCTTCACAGCAGAGGCAATACCTAGTTGGCCCTTGAAGAAACATAAGGATTTTAAATTATGGAGTTGGGAATAGAATTATAAACTCAAAGATGCAGAGCCAATATATACCTTACACTCATCAATGCAATACCTTTATTTTCCACATAATGAAAGTGTGGACCAGAGAGTTGAGTATAATTGTCCAAATCTGACAAGTCTGTAAATATCTGATTGGAAATTTGAACTGAGATCCTTTGTCCCTTTGTATTGTGTGATGCTAGGGAAAATATATAAATACATTTAAGTGGGAAATAATCAGATTCTGGGAATGGATAGTAATCTAGTTTGGATAAAATGATAGTTTCTTGTTTCTTGAAGGAGAGTTTGACTGCTGTGGATGAGTTCACTTACTTTGACAATACACTTCCCAGGAATATACATATAGATGATGAGGTTGTCACCCAATTTGCCAAAGTTAGTTCAGTGTTTGAGAGGTTACTAAAGAAAGTATGGAAAGGAAGAGGTATTATTAGTCTGTCTACCAAACTGAAGGTCTGCAGAACCCTCATGTTGACCTCACCATTATTGTATTCCTGTTAAGCCTGCACAGTATAACAGAATCTTACCAAAAATAAAACCACTTCTACTTGATGTCATAGGAGGATTACCTGGCAAGATTTCATGGGAGACACTGGCACAGGACTGCCCAGCATGGCATGCCCTTATCAGAGGAGGTACTGCACTCTATGAGTAAAGCAGAAGTGAATTAGCCCAGAAGAAACACAAGAGGTGCAAAATTAGAGAGTCTACCCAAAATATGCATAGGGACTATTTGTGTCCAACCTGTGGCAGAACATTCCAAGCTCATACTGGCCTGATCAGTCACAGTCAGACACTGTAACTTGACTCTAACATAGTGATGGTCTTTCAGTTCTCTTCAAGAACTAAAAAAGAACCAACCAATCTAGCTTGATAAGGTACTAGACACTGAAGTCCTCTCTCCCATGACCCCAACATCCTGATGTCACTGGTCCTATTCAAAAACAAAGGATGAACAATAACAGTATGTAATACAATTGGGAAAACTAGATGGGAAGCAGATTTTAAAGAACTTGCATACCAGGTAAATGTTAACAGAATTCCATTCATCTTTTACATTCTTTCTATCTTCTTTCATTCACAAACTTTTGGCTTCCTCAAGATGATTCCTCATCCCTGGCCACCTCCTTTAGCCCTGGTTGTAGGTTCATTTATACCCACTTATTTTATCCTAAAGACACTGATGTTTTTGAACAAGGAAATGACCATGACACCTGTGCCTTAAGAATTTTATTTTCACTTCTGTGCAGAGGATACATAGTACTGTGGGAAAATCCTGGAAACAGGGATACAAATTAGCTAACTCTTACAGTAATAGCCACAAAGGTAAATAAAGGACTGAACTAGAGTGTAGAAGATAGAATAATGAAAGAGATGTCATGGAGTTAAAATTGACAAGACTTGGCTTGATAAGTTGACAAGCCAACTTATTATCAATAGAGGATAAGGGAAAAAATGGAGTTTGACTTGAAGATTATAAATATGAGTGATTAGAAAGCTGTACCCACTACAGAGATAGAGAAGTATGGGTGAGGAGCAGGCTCAATGGATAAAAACAATTAATTCTACTTTAGACATGTTTTTAAGAGTTTAAGATGCCTACATCTTAAAAGACATCTAAAAAAGAGATATTCAGAGGAAAATAACAATCTGAGAATGGAGTTCAGGAGGGAAATTAGGACTGAATATATAAATGTGTGCTTTACCTGTATGGAGAAGCTATTAGAAGCAATGAGATCTCTATGAGAGTATTTTAGGCAAAGACAGAGACTTGGAGAACACCAATGATTGGGGTTCTGAAATGGGTAAGGATTCAGGAAAAAAAAAAAAGGAAAAGTACAGACAGGTAGGAAGAGAACCAGTAAAAAGTAATGTTAGAAAAATCAAGGGAATGTCAACAGTGTCAAAAATCTGCAGAGGTATCAAGAAAGGTGAGAATTGAAAAAGGTTATTTGGTTTAGAAGTTTGTAGTCAGCACTCTTTTCATAGAGTTTCTAATCATTTTCCAGACTCAAGAAACATAAGATATGCTGCATTAGAACTCAATAAATTGTCAGCTTTCCTTGTTTTGTTAGAGGAAAAGTTTTAGTTTGTATAGATTTTGGATAAAGTATTCCAAATTATAAAGGCTTATCTCAATTTCAGTCCCTAGTAGTTGTCTAAAAACTAGACAAGGAAAGTTGTAATCTTCCATTTTTATTCATCATTCACATTGATCTGCCAACACTTTGTTGGCAGACTAGAAGCAGCCACCACTACCACAAATGAGGAACATAAAAATGTAGATAATCATGAAGAAGGAGCTTCCTCAAATATCATAGACCATCTTTTGGGGATGTAGTTATCTTTACTGTAGTCTGTTAATAGACTGACCAGAATTCCCTGTCCCTCAAGATATGAAAGTAGAAGCAATTGTTTTCTAAATATATAAACTTGAAATTCTTCTGCATAGAAATGATACATGAATTTTTGAATATGATGAGATCCCCAAGAAATGAGGTATATACATATATATATATATGTATATATATATATATATATACATATATATATATATATACATATATATATATATATCTTCCTGGAGATAGCTTTAACTCATGTCTAAAGTAGAACTTATTCCTCCCTCTCTATTCCAGGCAAAATCTGTCTCTCCTCCTTTTTTTTTTAAATTTGTATTGAAAGGATCATTATCTTTCTAGTCATCCATATAAAAATATTTCAAAATCATCCATCCTTGACTTTTTCCTCTTCCTTATCCTCCAAAGCCAATCAATTGTTTTAGCAAGTTATCAAGTCAAGTCCTATTGACTCCAACTCCATGACATCTCATGTATTATCTCATTTTCTACATTCTAGTTTAGTCCCCAATCTCCTCTTGCAAAGGATAACTATAACATAGTTATAACAAAGGTATGACTATTTTGGCACCACAAATCATTTATTCTTTCTCTGACAATTATTGGATAATCACTCATCTTGATGAAACCTGCAGTGGTTTCTTGCAACTTAAAGGATAAGATATAAACTCCTTAGTCTATCATTAAATCTTCTCCTCCTGTCCTCAACCTATCTTTACAACATATCTCCTACTCTTCTCAACATGTGTCTACTACAGTGACTAGTCTGCTACCTATTTCTGATCCCTGCTTTATTGATTTCCTCTATAAAGATTTTTGATTTAATCAAATTTTCCTCACACTTAGAATTCCGAGTCAAGCCCCATGCTCTACTAAAATTTTCTGATTTGATAAGTTAGGTTTTTGTTTTGTTTTATTTTTCTTGCCATTTTTCCAAGGCAGGAGTTATTTTTTTGTTTGTTTGTTTGTTTGTATGTTGTTGTTGGTCAGGGACAACTTTGGCAGTTTAACAAAGCCCATGTACTTTTTCTCAGGATAAAGTTTTTAAGTGCACAAAACAAAATACACAGGATTACAAAGAAAATTAATTATATTGAAATACAGTTATCTATTTTTAAATTCATGGATCTTGTGATAAGAACCCATATAATACATACTAATGGAGGTAAGGGAACTCCGGGAAGATTTCTTAGACATGATAGAAGGAATTGGGAAAGTTTAGCCTAGGAAAGAAAGGAGTTAGGAGAAACACAAGAGCTATTTATAAATGTTTGAAGAACTATTATATACTGTAGAGGAGGATTTCAAGTTGTTCTGCTTGGTCCAGAAGATAAAACTTGGAATAATAAGTACAAGAGTAGAGATAAAGATTTAATATCAACATAAAGTAAAACTTTCAAGCAATTGGTACTATACAAAGGTGGAATAGGCTATGTGACATAATAGTGGGTTTCTCCTCCTTGAAGTCCTTCAATCCAGAATAGATTATGTCTAGGTCATCCAAATTGCAATCAAAAAAAGAATTAAAGATTCATTATTAGGGTATTAAGTTATGAACTTTTGATCACATCTTTATTAAAGATTATTCAACTACCTCTGACTTGAATATGAAACAGGACCAGAGAATGGACATCTGCTTGTCAAAGTATGCATTACTTTCTTTCCCTTTTTACCTAGCCTTAATCACTGAATGGATATAGCCTAAGATAAACTGAGACTCAAGAAGGACTTATCTTAAAAAGGCCAAGGTCTCCCACTGTATATGGAGCCATCTCCAGTCATGCTGATCGATATCTTGCTAGTGGACCCAGATGGCTCTAGAGAAAAAACTGAGAGGCATTGATGACTTTGCACATCTCTATCTCACTTAAATTCATTTGATTTGCAAATTAAGACATTATCCTCCTGGTGTCATTGGTCCTCTTCAGGAATGAAGGACAAACAACACCTCTTGTTCAGGAGTTGATAACAAATCAATATTATCATTGCTAATCTGAGGAACAGGGAAATGTACTACCCTATGACTCCACTTAGAATCCATGATATTCTGAATCTTAGGCTACATAACCAAAACTTCTTTTATTTGCCGTCATTGCCAAATTCCCCTATTCCTATCTATGTTTCTTATATCCAGTCTAATTCTCTTGACTTTATCAGACTTCTTAGATATCTTAGCTATCTGATGTCTTTATTCCTAAAGATCTTCTGTATCAAGATTAAGATAATTTAAATAGTGACTGGAATAGCTAATTTAGCTAATTCACTATAACCTAGCCAGTGTAAGATCTAGATCCCCAAACAATGCTTCAAAACTCATCCAGACATCTTCATAAACTGCCTTGCTACCTTCTTAGCTTCATTTTCCAACCTGTTTCTTTTTTATCCCTTGTTCTTATCAACGAATCAAATAATTGTTACCATTATATCTGGTAAGATCATGTCAATTGTTTGCACTATGGATCAATTTACCATGCCTATTTCTCCTATTTTTCTTCTCTTGGCCCCACTCTTCTATACATATTGTCTTGCCTTGTTAGAATGCAAATTCCTTGAGCATAAAACTATCTCATGTTTTTATTTGTGTTTCCATATACCTGGCATATACAAATCATTTAATAAATCCTTTTCCATTCATTCATTTTTGTCACTTCCATATCTCCTATTTCCTTATCCCTTTTACCTTATGCTTCTTTTGAGCTCTCTAGAATTCTTATTCTATAGTTCACAAACTGTTGTGAACATATCAGGTATTACAAATATCACAGAATCGCATAATTCAAAAGTAAGAAGAGATTCCAGCAGTCATCTAGTTAAATTCATACCTAAAAAAAATCCATATTATTGCACAACAACTGAGTGGTCACCAAGTCTCTTTATGAAGAGTTCCAAAGAGAAGGCAGCTATTTTTTTTGAAGCAATTCACGCTATTTGTGGACAGCTCTTAGTTAAAGCTTTTCTTATAACATGCCTAAATTTACTTCTTTCCAACTTCTATTTTTCTTGCTTTATTTTCTAGAGCAAAATAACAACAACTAAAACCCAAGTCTAGCCTTTCCTCTCTTTATTTATTGTGCCTCTCCCCACCAGTTACTTCAACTCTTCTTCATATGACATGAAATCAAGGTCCATCACCATCTTGGTTACATTCTTCAGAACATTCTCTAGTTTTTTTTTTGTTTTGTTTTGTTTTTTTTTTACAGCTTCTTTAAACTACAGCACCCATAGTGAATACAATACTCCATGTGAAGTCTGCCAAAGACAGAGTACAGTGTCACTCTGGAAATTATGTCTTTCTTAAGTTATCTCAAGATTACATTAACTTGTTTTGGCTATATCCTGCTGATCATACTAAATGAAGTCTGCTAAAACTTCCAGATTTTTTTAGACAAGTTGATATATAACTATGCCTACCCCTTTTGGGTAGGTAATTTTCATCTCCAACTGCAAGACTTTACATTTACCCCTATTAAATTTTGTTTCAAGGCTTTAGCCTGTCAAAATTTTTGTAGATTCTGATTCTGTTATCCTGTGTGTTGGGTATCTCATCTAGCTTTGTATAATCAACACTTTTGATAAGCTTGCTATCTATAAATTATCCAAATCATTGATAAAAATGTTAATACACTTGATAAATGCCAAGTTCAAATTCCTTTGAATCTGGCCAACCAAACAGTTCCAAAGCCATCTGTTTGTATTATCTTCTATTCCACATCTTTCCATCTTCTAAGAATAGAATGAGATACTTTAGCAAAATAGAACTTCATCTATAATATTGTCCTCATCTACCAGCTTATCAAAAAGGGAATTGAGGTTCAACTGAAAGCACTTGTTTTTGAAAAAGCCCTTGGGGCTCTTTATAATCACCATTTCCCTCTTTAGCTGTTCACCAATTTTCTTCATTATTCTTCCTGGAATTTTCCCAGGAATCAGAGTTAAGTTTACTATCTTATAATTGCTAGATTCTGTTCTTTTCTTTAAAACACACACACACACACACACACACACACACACACACACACACACACACACAAATAGATCATGATGCTTATCCTTTTCCAATTTTGTGATAATATTCCTATTTTCCAATCTTTCAAATATTTAAAGTGGCAGTCACTAGCTGATTACTGAACCACTGCCATCTGCCAATTTAAAGCTCTGATTCCTCAAAGTACTCCCAAAGCTTCATTGCCTTTCTGATTAAATCTTTTCTCTGATATACATAGGCCCAGAGGTATGTCTAATTCTTTCAACCAATCCTAAACATTTTATCAACTAATTCCATCCAATGGATTCCGACACCTTCATGTCTTCTAAACTAATTAACTTGGTTGTCCATATTTAGTTTATACCTTTTGTTGATTGAGTGTTTTGTTGATTGATTTAATGCAAGTGTTTGGGACTGGTTAACATCTATTTATCTTTGATTCATTGATTCTGTTACTCAAAGAAAAACTTTCTACCTGATAAAAAGGTATCAGGGTAAAGAGTATCTTGTTATTCATATTAATTAGTACTGGAGCATCTTGACACCCCTCCAAAACATGTATTTCTATAAATTTTTCATAAAGGATTCATGTTGTAAGTCTTCCTTTGGAACTTTCCAATTATGTGATCTCTTCAAAACTGTGTTGGTAAATGGTTAACAACTGGCTCTCAAGAGAGAAAAAATGTATGCAAACAAAACAATAAATGAAGCCTATAATCTCCTTCTGACCAGTTGATTGACCCCATTACCTGCACTGGACTATGTTGTACTCTTATCCCAGGGTGATAGACCTTTCCTGACAATCTTTTTGGACTGGAAAATTATTTTACCCTATCATTTTTGTGGATTTCAAACTCTGGAATTTGCTTTGAAGAATTATTTAAAGTTATTGGGAGGAGAATTTAGGAGAGTTCAGACAAGTCCCTGCCTTTCCTCAGCCATATCAGCTCTACCTCCAAATCAGTTCCATAAGTCAACTTTGACAAAAGAATAGTTCCAAGAGATTGAGTAGTGATTTGCTAATTGATAGAAAATAATTAGAAATGAGACAGAATCAATCAACTAGTATTTCCAAAATATTTAGTGGGTGTTACAGATGGTTTCTATGCTATGGAGATACAATGACAAAAATTACACAGTTCTTGCCCTTAAGGAGTTTGTATTCTAATCAAAGTGAGGCAATATCATAATGAACAAGAAAGCCTTTAGTGAAATTTACTGCTAGGAGCTGCTTGTGCTCTTTCTTCTTATTCCAAGTTTATCTTTCTTTCTAAAAAGTCAATAGTGTTATGCCCTGAATAAAATTATTATGGCAACCCCACTTCCTTGCCATTAGGATTGGGAGAATCCTAATGTCAGGAAAAACCTTTTCAACTCATTGAGTCATAAACTCCAGGTGCTTTATCTCAATCCTTGCTAGGATAATTCCCCTTCTTTTTGAGTATTGCCCCTCACCTCACTGTCTCCTGTCTTGGACTTTCTTATCTTGATCCCCATCCTGTCAGAATTAAGTTATGATCCTTTCCTGAAATTATGGCTTGTCTGTCCTCCCAGTATCCCCGCCCTCCCCCCATCTGCCTTTGTTAAACCCTAGTTAGCAAAAACTCTACATAAATTCCCATAGACCCAGCTAGAACTGTATATAGGAACACTAAAGAAGGAATGGAGAAAAAAGGTCCTCAGATGACAGGTGGGAGGATGCCAGAGAAAATTTATTTGTTCCATAATGTTTCTTATACTTGTCTAAGATCATGTCAGGAATGTTAGAACATTGTGAACCAAGTTCCTCTGCTCTCAGCAAGGTATATTGTTGTCTCAACAATTCAGATTACAATCCATCTATACCTTCCTATATTGTCCCACTCTTGTCGATATCTCCTATTCATCTTCCACAGGAGAGGAGGGCCTTCCTCTACATCTCCTGACACTGTGTGGACATCAAGGAACATACAGGCTATTCATCAGTTATCCCTTGTTTCTATTACACAAAAGACTATCTCCTTCTTCTGCTAATATCTCCCTTAATAATATCCTTTTCACTTTTCTTGCAATTCTTACAAGACAATATATTACAACATAGTCACACCCACCATGTGACTCTCCATTGCCCTTTGTGTGACCTATACAGCTTTACTTCTTTGGAGACCGTGATATTCTATAAATTGCAGCCAAAAAGATGGGCTTTTGTTTCAGGGAAAATATTGGGTTCATTAAAAGAGCTATACAACTTCCCAAAGACAATACAGATTGCTTTCCTCCTTCTATTAAATTTAAGTGCCAGTTCATTGCTCATAACCAGTGCGTAGCCAAGATATATCTACTGATGGACCACCTCTGTGGATAGCCCATCCAACAGCATATTATAGTCTTAAAAACAGATAGTCTTCTTCTATTCAATTTTTCATACATGGCTAGTTTAGCCAAACTCTTTTGAGTGATCATGGATATTATTTAGGAGAGTCGGCAACATGCAATCAGTAAGAAACAAAATAAAACAAAAAAAATTAGTAGGATCTTACTAGTTGTAGAGAAACCCTCTTGTGGAAGTACTATGCTGAACATGATGCTGACAACCACCTTGAGAGATTATGCATTTTACTTGGAACTGAAACCTTACATATATACTTGAGAGCAGGGACTCTTACTTTTCTGTTTATATTCCAAGCACCTACCACCATACACCAAATAAATGGTTCATTAATTCATTCATAATTGGTCATTGTGTTCTACACAGATAATATTAATAGTAAAAAAAAAAACCTTCATAAGTACAATAGGATTTTATGTCCTCTCTATCTTTTCAACATGTGTATGACTATAAAGATGTACTGTATTGTAGAATATCAGTTATGAAAACCTATTTATTAGGGGCAGCTAGGTGGATAGAGCACCAGCCTTGAATTCAGGAGGACCCGAGTTCAAATCTGGTCTCAGACACTTAACACTTCCTAGCTGTGTGACCCTGCAAGTCACTTAACCCCAGACTCAGGGGAAAAAAAAAAGAAAACCTATTTATTTCCTTCTTACGACTTTACAAATTATACCTTTGACACATATGCTTATAAATGATTTTGTAGAGGAGAGAAAACAAAAATATGGATGAAAAGTTAGGCAAATTTTTTCAATTGCATTTTTGGGTGAAAAATGAAATTTATGATTTCACCCCAAATATTTGGTATTTCCCCCTGAGAATCTACCCCTCATGATAGCTTCAAAGTTAAGTTACTTCTCACACAGACCTACTCTGGATGTACCTACCTGCTCTTTAAACTATTTTTGTTTGTTTAGTACTATTTCTTCTTCCTATTGATCAAAAACATGAAGGCATATTATCTCTGCCTACATAGCAGGTCCTCAAGGGGATCACCTTTTCAGGAGCTTTGGCACATGACTTAAAATTATTACAATAGTAGCCCTAAAAGAATAGATTTTACCTTACTGAAACAATTGTGTCCCTAATTTATCAAGCATCTTCCCATTCCTTCCCTCTGCCTCCCACAAATAACCAATAGTTCTTCCAGTAAGAGCTTGATGGATGTAGATGTAGATAAACTATTCAGCCCACTTCTTTGCAATCACTATCACATTATTCAGAAAGAGATCTCTGTTACTTGAGTGACAAGTCATGGCTTGCCCCATTTCTGGGAACAGGATGAGGACAATCAAACGGAACATTAAGAAGTTAACAAGCCCTTTGGTTTCTATTCAAAGGAGAGAGAAATCAGGCATCCTCTCCAGTCTGACAGAGAAAAATTAAAATGATTTATAAATTATAATTCATAAATTATAAATAAATAAATTATACATTCAAACTCATGGTTGTAAGTGCTTTTTATCTGATCAGAGCACCATCTCCAGAGCCTGACAGGGAAAGGGCTGCTCAATAAAATAAAAAGATGAAGTCAATGTTCTGGAACAGAAGGACTCATTTGGACTGTGAAAGGCTCTAGAACTTCTAGTGTAATCAGAGCATTTCAATAAATTGCTTTCTGACTTAGCTTGAGTATTTTACATATGGCTTTGTTCAGCTGTCTTTTACCAGAACATGTAATCTTAAATAATTTGTTTTATCCAAGTATATGTCTCTTATATTTTAATTTGTATATTGAATATATTTCATAGTAACAAGGAAGTACAGAGAAATTTCATTTTTAAAGATTCTATCTGATACTTCCAAAGACTTCATTTACTGATTATTTGAAGACTACTAGCATATACTTTTTTTTTATCATATTCAATATTCATCTAAAAATTTAATGAAATTTACTTAACTCAGAACTCTAGGATAGTCCTGTAAAATTCTTCTATGAAAGGATACATCCAAAAAGTACATTTCTGAGAGCCATTTAATTTTTGGTGAAAGTTTCTTAATCTAGATCAGTTTCTAAAATAATCTCATCAGCTAGAAATATACCGAGGATCCCTGTGTAGAATCTCAAATAATTCCTTCCTATTCATTTATTACCTCTTTAACAAGAGAATGTACAGTAAGTAGAATTTTATACAATTAGTGCTCTGAGAGTGCTTTAAATGCAAACCTGTAAGAGGAAAGTAAAAACAAATCAAAGTTAATTGTGACTAGCTAGAACAAAATGCTTAAATCAATATGAGGACAGCTCATCTGCTCGTCATTTACCCATTACCTGGGAGACGAACACCTCCTGCTGTGTATCATTTTTGATACAGAGTTACTACTTACTGCCTTCCATTCGTCAGATACAAGCTAAATCCAGACCATCTCTGATTCCCTATCTCATTAGGCTGTTTGTTTTTAAATTTCTTCTTTTGTTCAATCTTATTAATTTCTGGCTTATGTATTTCTCTTTTCAAGACATGTATGCAAGGAAAACTTGTCAGAAAGTTAGAGAAAGATGAAGGAAGGAAGGAAGGAAGGAAGGAAGGAAGGAAGGAAGGAAGGAAGGAAGGAAGGAAGGAAGGAAGGAAGGAAGGAAGGAAGGAAGGAAGGAAGGAAGGAAGGAAGGAAGGAAGGAAGGAAGGAAGGAAGGAAGGAAGGAAGGAAGGAAGGAAGGAAGGAAGGGAAGGAAAGGAAACCTTTCTAAAGAATGCCTGGAGCAGAAACCAATGAATTTGTTTGTTACTTCCTCTCAATTTGCCTTGACATTATTTTGAAAATTTTTTAAAAACCAAAAATCTACATCAGAACATAAAAAAAAACTCTAGTTCTAATGGAGAATTTGAATATAATTCATTTCAAAAGATTATAAGGAGATATGTACGTATAGTAAAACATATGTACACAATACAATGTATATATATATGTGTGTATATACATATACATACATGCATTGTGTAGCTGTTTGTGTTATACACGTGTATATTTTATACACATATTCAAGTGGACATGTATATATTGATAAGCATATAAATACATACTTATATATTTGTATGTTTTATAAAGTTTGCTTTTAAAACATGATAAAAGCACAATATTATAAACAGAAGCTTCTTCTCTCTTCCTGATCCCTTCATTTGAATGCAATGCCTTTGGACATCAGTTACTTGTAAGACCTTATAAAGATAGAGCTCTGTGGTCATGAGAGGATAGAAGGGACAGATTTCCTCCTGGGTGTTGTCTTTGGCTTTTGAAGGCCATGTCTTTTAGTGCTCATGAATAAGACTTTTTTTAATGAATGAAGATAAAGGTGTTGCAAACTCATTTCATTGTAGCCCTTCATTGCAAAACCAGATGTAAGCCTCCATCAGCAACTAAGGGTTGGTAGGCATGTCTAAGAAAAAGACTTGTACTTTATTTACATATCCCAATACAGATCCCTTAATGGTGCTAACCCAATTTTTAGATTAATATACATGCCCAAACTTGACTTTGCACTGTCTGGATTTTTCCTTCTGATGATTTTCAAGGAGGAAAAGATGTAAGTAACAAAAAAGCCAAAATGAATCTAGATTTTCAGACCTTCCCTATACCCAAAGGAAATGGATAAATTAGAATACCATTTATTTAATGGTCAATTATCTTCTTTTAACTCCACTTCTCTCTTACTAGTACACACAGATTATCTAATAGAAAGTACAGAGGTGATAGCATGTGCATCACAAATTATACATTGAGGCTGCATTTTTTTTTCATTCTAGCTACTCCAAATAGGCTAAATGTGGTCATGTTAAAAATACCACTCACATTTATGAAATGGGATGTAAATAAAAATGAGAAAACCTATGAGCAAACCAGTCCAGTGGGGGGAAAAATTGGCAAGGTGCAAGGGATGACAAGAGAAAAATTGTGGTGGTGTACAAAGGGAAAAAAGAATAAGAAAAACCTGATAGAACAGATAGCCAGCATTAGCCTATCAACAAGCAGTTAGCCTGTGATCCACCTACCACTTCCTCAATGCATGGTTGTGTTTTTTTTCTTTTTTTAACAAGAAAGGACATTCACAACCAATAACAATGTTATAATGATAGTAAATGTAGGATTTAAGGTATATAAAAACCTTTAACCAACATTAAAAAGCCACCAAGGGGGAGTTACCTTGCACAAGGTTTTATTTAGTGATGGTTCCACTCTTTCACTCACTGACTGCAAATCAGCATTTTTAGTGGACAATAGGCTCAGCAGTGGCCTTATGATTGCTTCTTTTCAAATGGTAATGGCTATCCTAACTCCTCTGCCAGGTTTTTCTTACCAGAGCACAAATTGCAGTTTACAAGGCTCTGAGGGGGAAAAAAATCTTAGCTGAATATCTTTTTTTTATTCGACAAACTGACATGTAAATTACCCTGTAAGTGCTCCACTCTAGGGCTCTGATCATCTCCTAATTGTCACAGTCAATTGTAGCCAACAGTCTCTTCAATCCCAAGCGCTTTGACAACAAGCATAAGGATCAAAGCAGAATCAGCTCCCTTCAATATCCTTCTGTTTAGGATGCTACAAAAAGCCTGAAAAAGAAAGGTGTAAGGGCATTACTGTAGAGGAAACTGAGAGTCACAAGTATTACAATAGTCAATTTCTCCATCTCTAAGAATATTCTGTATATGTGTCCCTGTTTTTTAACCACATGTTTAGCACAAATATATAAGCCTCCCTGGCAATTAATAGGCTCTTAAGATTATACTAATATGATATCTTTTCAAAGAATGGGGTCTCCCTCTCTTAGCTTGTTCCAATACAGAGAGATGATAGCAATTATTTTAGCAGCTTGATCATCTAAAACCATAATCTAATATGTTGAATTTTTTGAAAGTGGATTTAATCATTGAGATTACACTTACTGAGCTTGGCATTTTAATTCACCACTATACAAATGAATTACTAAAAGAGTAGAGTTCACTATTAATTCCATTTTTTTTAAATCTAGAAATGTCATATCCAAAATTTGCCCCTAAATAAATATATGACATGAAAAAGCATTTCTGATGTGCTTTTAATTTCTCAAAGGTCAGGTTTAGGAACAACTAGGTAAATTATATCTTTCATTAAAAAAAAAAAACAAATAATTGTCATGGAATGAGCACAAAATTTTTTTGCATTACAAGTTATGAAAAGTATCATTTATCAAATGAAATATAAAGAATACTTTTTTCCTTGTTCTGATTACAATAGATCGATATTTTCCAAATATTTTTAAATGATATGCTTTATTCTTCAAAAGTTACAAATAGAAAACTTTCATCCTATCAACCATTACACAAGTAAAAAAAATAATAATAATGAGCCTCATCTGCCTTTCATCAAAGAAAGTTTCGGTATAATTCAGTAAAAAGAGAAAAATCTTCAATCATGTTTAAATAACAAGACTACACTCAAAATAACATGAAGATTGTCAGAAAATTGACAGATAGAAGGGTATTCAAAAATGAAGATGTCATACCATCTATATCATCTATCTTTTATACCAGGTATTATATTCATATATAACATATAAGAACACCTTTTGAATGATATTCTTTCTATGCTAAAGTAAAAACCTAAAAAAAGAAGCAGAAATCCATATTGCAAAATGCCCCTAGTTCCATGCTCAGCAAGTTGCCTTAGACTAGCCCATAAAAGTCCCCTACCCTCCCTTCAATTTCACCTTGAATTCTCAGGTTTGATTGAAGAGCTTCATAGAAGGGTTTATAATAGACAGAACAATGATCCAGTTCACATTTAAAGGTACAAAGAGGTACTTATGAAGCATCTGAGTGCATTTCTCTCACATATAAAGCCTGCCTCAAAATCAATAAGGGTATTTTTTTTTGTTCTATGTATCACCCTGAAATTCTCTTTTTTCCCAATTCTTGCAAAGAATCATTTTGTTGTTCATCATTTTGTTGATGTCAGTTCTCTTTCCATGTGCACAGATCATAATTCCTCCACATTTTCACTGACAGTTTAATGAGTTGATGTGGCCAAAGCAGTTAGTTCATCGACATATCTGGTGATGGGCTTCTCCATACCAAGGTAGAAGCATTCTCAGATTATTCCAGAATTTATATTCTCTGGGCATAGCCTTCAAGAAATATGTCAACTCTGTATCATGATAGAACTCCATTCCATGAGCAAAGCATTATTGATAGAATACTGAAACATCAAATAACAATATTAGGGGGAGAAGTTATATTTTACCAACACAATTCAATTCAATAATCATTCATTAAATGACTACTGATCTAGATTCTATGCTAGATATTAAGGAATAAAGACAAGACAATAAAGTCCCTGACCTGAAGGAGCTATATTCTACTGGAGAAATTTAACATGTACAAGTATATAAGTATGTATAATGCATATGTCTAATAATGTATAATATGTATACATATTATATGTATGTATAATAAAGGCATTTTTAAAGCACTGTATAGATATTATCTGATTTAATTCTCACAACTGTTGGAATTAGATGATCTAATCATCACCATTTTAAAGGTGGGAAATTTGAAGCTAGCAAGATCTATTTGCACTATAATGTACCAAAGGAGTCTGGACCTTTAGCAATAGGTCTTTCTGTATTTCAATTCTCCTAAGCTCTATAATTCTGAAGAGATGTAAATAGAGGTTCTAGACAATAAGAAGAGTTAGAGAATTCATTAAAGGAAGATCCAAAGCAAATGGCCATTTATATGTCCAGATCACTTTCAAGCTAAATGTTCACAAATCAGGAATTGTCTATAATGTAAAATTCCACATATTTTTCAACAACCCTCCCTCCACAAAAGAGCTATACAAGTAGAAAACTAAATTAAGTCACCATGGGTTTTTTTTTTAACTTTTTAAATAAATGGGATGGAAGGGAATGGGCAAAGATTTTAGGACAGTCTTCCCTCAAACCCAAATCCAAGTTTATGGAGTTATTGTTAAATGCCTTCAGCTAAGAAACTAAAGGCTCATTTTAAGCTGCTGCCCACATTCAAAAAGTTTTCTGTTCCAGAAATCCAGAAATGTATCCCTTTCTTTGCATGCCCCCATTGCTCTGTCAATCACACTAGCAGCAGATCGTTGGTATAACCTTTACAACTTTAGGAAAGTAACTATTTATGAAGCATCTTTGGTCCCTTCACCTAAGCCATTAGACCACTCTAACCACACTGATAAATTGAAGTATAAATTAGATTATAATTTAGCAAGCATCTATAATGTAGAGAATACTGGAAAGAGTCAAGAAATGGGGGAAAGTTTGTATAAAGCATAGTCTGTGCCACCAGGGAGTTTATAAATTAGTCAAGGGATTATAGGAGTTACACAAATGAAACACTACACAAGTATTGTGGCATAGGATAAATCCATAATAAAGATGGAAAAAATACTAGGTGAGTTATTGTCTTAGGGTAATGCCTAATTTAGGAAGGTTCTAAGACTATGAGACAGTATTGGAAGGAAACTCAGATATTTTCTAACCTTACCCCTTTCTCTAATGACCAGGAATTCACTACCTGTCAAGATAAACTCTTGTTCTTTGGGATAGCACTAATTGTTCTTTCTTTTATTATTTGAAGGCTGCTATTATTTCCTTTCTAAATATTTTCTCTCCAATTCCCTTCAAACCATTCACATGTAATATACTTTCAACGACACTCCACCAAGTTTCTTTCCACTGAGTTTCTGTTCTGTGGGTTTCTCTTCTGCTTCAGCTTGTCAAGGCCACTTTGACTGTCACCTCCTTTGCTCTTGACAGGATATTTCTATAAACATAGCTTAATATGATATAGAAGTCTGGTTACCAAATTGACTTATTTTTGTTGTTGTTATTGTTTTAGTTTTGGGTTTTTTTAGGTATTTTATTTGTTTTTTACTGGTAGGCTAGTGCTTCATATGGACAGACAACCACTAAAATGCCAAAATATTTTCACATGAAATGTTTTCTGGCCACATCTTCCCCATCTTTTACCCTCTGTTGAACCCATGTACAGACCTTTGCATTTGTTATTTTTCACCTTCTCTTCTCTGTGGTGACCCTTCTCTTTTAGCAACTTCCACAGCACTTGTGCAGAAAGATAAGGAAAGAGCCAATCACTCCGGTGTCTTTTCCAAAAAACAAACAAACAAACAAAAACAAAATCCCAAAATTCAATTACAGTCACTCACAAATGAACAAGTGAAAGGACTCAACAACAAGAGTTCTCTTGGAATTGAGACCCACAACGATATCGAAAAATAATCAAAGATAGAGATTAGTCTACTTCCCCCAAAACAAAATAAGCTCCTTGGGGGCAGGGATTGGCTTTGTAATGAGGAGTGGAGATTCATGTTGTTTAACTTCTGCAATAACCAATTAATGGGGAATCAGGGAAGGGACTTATGCTTCAGGATCGGAAATAAAATGCTGCCTTTGGAGTTTCAAAGGTGTATCTACTAAATTAAGCACCCATTCTTGCAAGAATGTAAAATACAATCTTTCTTGCATTCAAAAAAGAAGAAGTTCCTTTGGCTTCAATTCTCACCTTTGGGCAAATCATTCCATTTATACAAACGTAATCACTTGACTGAGATCATCATGAATTTCCAACTATTTATTGGACCTTTCAAATGAGATATCCTATATGCATCTCAGATCAAACGTGTTTCTCTCCAAACCCACCTCTCTACAAAAATTCTCTGTGTGGAGTAAGGCTACTATCATATGTCTCATATTCCAAGTTTGTTATCTCAGTGATATTGTGAACTCTATCTTAATTCAGGCCCTCATCATCTTTTACTTGTAACATACTTTCAAGAACCCCTCACCATCTGAGTTTCTCTTCTGTGGGTTTCTCTTCTTCTTGTACTGTTTTACTTGTATTACTGTAATAGCCTCCTAAATGGTCTCTGCCTCACATCTCACCTCACTATAATCCATCCTCCACACAGCTACTAAAAAGATTCTCTTAAAGTGCAACTCTGATCATGCTACTCCCCTACTCAATAAAATTCAATAATTTCCTGATCTTCATGTGGTTTCCCACATACAATAATCCATCTCCCATCTCAGTACTCTTATAATAGCTGTCCCCCAAAACTACTCACTTCAACTTCTTAGAAACCTTTGATTTCTTCAAAATTTAGATGCTAGTACCCTTTGCCTCCAAAAATACCTTCTATTTATTTTTAAGCATTTTGCACACACACACACACACACACACACACACATGCAATATTCCTTTTTCAATATAATGCAGGCTGCTTGAGGGCAGGGATGCTTTCACTTTTGTCTTTGCATCCCAAATTTCTGGAACATTTTTTTTTTTAAAGACTGGAGCTGTTAATTGATATAGAAGGACCCAAAGTGAAGAAATTCTTCTACCTTAAAGATCCAAACTTTCTATGAAACTGATCATCTCAGAAAGTTTCCTGGGATATTGAGGGCACTGAGACATTAAAAGTCTTGCTCAGTCACCACACAGTCAGTAGTGTGAGAGACAGAACTTAAATCTAAGTCTTTCTGACTCTTCATTATGACATAGTGTATCTCGCCCAAGTACATAGTAAGCATTTAGTACCAGTTAGTTGATTATTTGACTGCTAGCTACATCCCCTAGCTTAAATCTTTTTAGACCTCAAGTCTATCACTCAGTATTAGCAATCTCTCCCTTTCAACCCTGAATTGCCAGGAAAATGAATATAAATGCTATGTATGAGAGTCACCAATAAATCTATAGAACAGAACAGGGCCAGAATCAGAGGCCTACAACATTCCATTAGAGACTTTTCCTCCATCTGTCAGTCACACTTTCCATATCAGTAAAACAGCTAATCCCAACTTCACCCCACTCTACTGTCATTTAGTCCTGATAGCTCCATCTTGTTCATAGAGATAGCATAAGATAGTTGGATGAACGCCTTGCTAAAATTTATTGATCTATGGCATTGTACTGATTTAATGCTACAATAACACTATCAAAAAGGGAAATGAGGCTGTCATGTTGACTTGTTCTTAATCAGCCAAGCTCTTGGTGATCACCTTTTTCCTTTCTGAGGTCACTGAAGAGTAGTATTTCAGTTGTGTTTTAAAGGATATGTAGAAATTAGGAGGGGAAGAAGGGAGTCTATTCTTAGAATATGGATCAGCAAGAACAAAGCCAGGAAATGGTCTGTATAGAAAAACATGACACAGGTTAGTTGAAACACAGCAGGTAGTAATGACATAAGACTATAAGGTGGTGCAGTAGATAGAGTGTCAGGCCTGGAGTCAGAAAGAATTATCTTCTTGAGTTTAAAAAAATTTGGCTAAGATATTGGCTATATTACCTTGGTCAAGTAACCTAACCCAATTTGCCTCAATTCCTCATCTATAAAATAAGCTGGAGAAGGAAATGGCAAACCACTCCTGTATCTCTGCCAAGAAAACTTTAAATAGGGTCATGAAAAGTTGACATAAATGAAATAACTGAACAAAAACAATAAGCACTAGGTTATAAGGGTCTTGAATACCAAGATAAGGAATTTGAAATGTATTCAGTAGGTCACTGAATAATTTTAAACAGAGTGAATCTATGTATAAGAAAGATTAGCAATAATGTGAAAGATAGATTGAAAGGGAAGAGAAAATGAAAAAAAAATATCTTAGGAAATTATTACAGTAATCCAAGTTGGGATTGGGGCATTGGGGAGTAGAGGGTAATGAAGTATTAAATTAGAGTAATGATTGTGGGAATAGAAAAATAATAAAGAGGTAGTGGAATTATTTTGAAAGCAAATTTACAGGACATCATAACTCAATGGATATTATTGATGAGAGGAGAAAGAGTCAAAAATTACAGCAAGGATTTAAATATGGCACAGTACTGACAAGCATAGTGCTTTCATATTTTATATGTATGTATGAGGGGAGAGGAAACTGAGAAAAGAAGGAGCAAACTTGGTGGAAGAAGAAAATAAGCTCAGTTTTTTTTAATTGAAGGAAGGAAGGGAAAGGAAAGAAAAAGAAGAAAGAGAGAAAGGGAAGCAGGGAGGCAGGGAGAAAGGAAGGAAGGAAAAGAAGGAAGGAAGGAAGGAAGGAAGGAAGGAAGGAAGGAAGGAAGGAAGGAAGGAAGGAAGGAAGGAAGGAAGGAAGGAAGGAAGGAAGGAACAAATGATTCATTATAAATTTCATTTCCTTTTAGATGAGTCTAGAAACAGAGCAAAACAAAATAATTCACCAATCATAGGAGCTCTATTTGGGGATTACTTTTCCCCACAAGTTAGGCTAGAATAGAGTCTTCAACATTTTAGCAAATATTCTGTGGACCAAACTTAAAAGTTGGATAATATTTAACTAGATGAAAATGGCTGAGAGCTAAAACTCATCTTTTGAGGGCTTTAAAAAAAAAAAAAGTAGCATTACTTTTAAAGTATCTTAACATTGCCTTTTTTTTTTTTTTAAGGATTTCTGGTTATTATAATTACATTTATTCCTATTTAACTTTTTTCTTTTTAAAAAAAAATAAAGGGTATCTGCTTCAAAATAAAGAATACCATATATTCCAAGACCAACATCATCTTGCTTTCATAGAGAATTCTGATTAATTTTCATCATGTTCTCTTTGCCTCCAAACTTCATTAAAAAAAAAAAATTAAGGTCATTTAGTAAAAGCTCCCTTTTTTTCTTCTTTTTTAAAATCATTTCTCATCAACCCATCAACCAATAAAAATGCATTAAGAGCCTCGTATAAGTCAGATACTGTGCTAAATTCTGGGAATACAAAAAGAGGCAAAAGACAGTCCCTGCCCTCAGAGAGCTTACATTTCTCTAATATAATCTCCTTGATACATTATCTTCTCTTTCACTTCATTCTCTGATGATGAGCTTATCCTTCTTATTAAGGTCATCTCATGTCTGTAATCTTTGATCCCATCTCCTATCTTTTCCCACTTTCATCCCCACTTTTTATTATCTTCAATCTCTTCTTATCTTATGATTCCTTCCCAGCTGCCAACAAATTTGAGCATGACGTCTTCAATTTTAAAAATCCTTCCTTTGATCCCAATTTTTTTCACTAGCTTTGTCTCCTCCCTTTCTCAGCTAAATTGGGAGAAAGCTGTCTATACTCTGTATCTACTTCCTCTCTTTTCATTCTCTTCTAAATCCTCTACAATCTGGCTACCAACGTCCTCACTCAACTGAAAATACTGTGTTGAAGTCATCAGTGATATCTTAATCACTGCACCTAATGGCCTTTTTTTCAATTATCATCCATTTTAACTTCTCTGTAGCATTTGACACTGATGATTTGCCTTCTCCTTGATACTGTTTTCTCTTTCAATTTTAATTTTCATGATACTGTTTCCTCTTGGTTGTCTTCTTACCTATATAATGAATGACTCGTTAGCCTTCCTTGCTATATCTTCATCCATGCCATGTCACTAGCTTTAGATGTCCCCCAAAGCTCAATCCTGGGTCCTCTTCACTTTTCTCTAATTTTTTTCTTTACTTCTTTATTTTTTGGTTCCTACTTTAGAAAGGTCATTTGACCTTAGCAACCTTTTCTTCTTAAAATTTCTTGATTTAATCTCTTACTCCCTTCGTCTTTTTCTCAGTTTCTGATGATGAAGAGGTTCTTTTATAATTTATCTGTGTGTCTCTCTGTCTCTCTCCATCTCGATCTATATCTGTGTTTTTGTCTGTCTCTGTCTTTTTATGTGTAGGTCTCTCTCTTTATCTGTTTCTCTCTGTCTCTGTCATCTGTTTTTCTGTGTGTGTGTGTGTCTCTTTCAACTTTTAACTCTATCCTATTTCCCTATTCCTTCAAAGAAGCCTACACATCCCTCACCCTTAAAAACCTTCAGTGAAAACTGCTCAGGTTATCCCATGGCTCTTCTCCCTTTCTCAAATTCCTTAACAAAGTTATCTTCATTCTAATTCTCCATTTCCTCTCCTCTCATTCCTAACCTCTTTCAGTAGGATTACTTACCTTATCACTCAATTGAAACTGCTTTTTAAAAAGTTATCAGTTATCTCTTAATTGACAAATTTGATGGTATTGTCGATATTATTCTTGACTTATCTGATGTATTTAATACCATTGATCACCTTCTCTTCCTAAAAACTATTTCCTCTCTGAATTATCAGGCCGCTGCTCTCCCATAGTTCTCCTCCTACCTGTATTATTACCCCTCAGTCCTCTTTGATAATTTATCACCCATATCATGCTTCTTAACTAGGAGGAAGATGCTTCAAAATTCTATTGAAGAATCTTTATTCCCTCTATACTGTCAGCAACCTCATGAACTCCCATGTAATTATTATTTCAACTTATATGATTCATAGAAATATGTATGTAGACATATATGTATATATAAACACACATGTGTTGTATTGTATACATACATGTCCATGTGTATGTGTGCACACACACACACACACATATATATACATTTTCAACTTCCCATCTTCTCCCTGAGCTTCAATCCTATGTCAACAAAGGCCTATAGGATGTTCAGGAGTTAGCTGTCTTCTCCATCAATGCTACTCTCTTCCAAAGCTCCCTATAGTACCTTGATACTATTATTGTTCTAGTCTCACAAGTTTACAGCCTTAGATTTGTCTTTAATTCCTCCCTTTCATAATCCAAATCTTATCATTTACATTCCCTTTTCTTCAATCTCATAACCACCATTCTAGTTCAGACCCTCATGATCTCTTAACTGAGCTAATGCAATAGCCATCAAAATAGGTCTCCTGGTCTCAAGCCTCTACCCAATCCACTTTTCCCATAGCTGCTATGGTATTTTTCCTAAAGCAAAAATCTAACTATGTCATTCTCTTGACCAACAAACCCCAATAGCTTTGAATTGCTTCCATGATCGTATAAACTCTTTTATTTGGTATTTAAACCTTTTAAAATTTAGCCCCTTCCTAGATTTTTCTCCTTATATCTTAATCATCTCCATGTATTTTATGATCCAGCAATATTAGCCTACTGGCAGTTCTTCAACCATAACACTGCATCTTCTTTCTCCATATCTTTCCATTGGTTATCCCTTTTGCCTGGAATATTTTGTCTCTTCAGTCTCTTAGAATCCTTCTAGTCTCAGTTCAAACATCACCTTATTTAGGGTAGCTTTCTGGTCCCCTTTTCTCCACATAATAGAATCTTTTACCACCTCCATATTCTGTACCTACTAATTATTTGCATGTTGTCTCCACCACTAGAACATAAGTTCTTTAATAACAGGGATTAATTTTGCCTTTTTTGGTATCCCCCAAGTTTAGCAGAGTGACTTAACATAGTAAATGCTGAGTTAATGTGTAATGATTGATTGGTTACTTGGCCAATGGTCAGAGATGGGCTTAGAAGATTTAGACTTGCCAATTCATTCACAACAATCTTAGAAGGTAAGATTATAAATAATACTGTTTTGTATATTTTATGGGATCATTTTATAGCACATCTAATGCTCATTTGTAGACACCACAAATTAAGAGTAGTTCAGGACACTGAGATAAATTTATGGGTCTTTTTTCAATCCCTCTATGTTTCACAGTTGAACACCTATCAGAACTAAACACCTTTCATCCAGAGCTTCCATATCTTTCTATCACAGAAAACATGTTCACATACAGGTTCAACCTAGCAGAGTATGAGTTCCTAGAGTTACACACTTATACAGATTATGATTTAAGGGACCCTGGGAGGCCCAAAAATTATCTACCTTGTCCATAAATAAAGGTATCAATATTGCCAAACATTATTTACTCCTCAATGCTACCATACTGAAATATCTCTCTTTTAAAATTGCCAACATTATCTTAATAGAGAAAAAACCATAAATCATTATCAGCTACCAGCACTTCTAACTTTCATTCACTTATCAGTTCCCTAACAGAAAGCAGCTCTCTGAAGCAATGACAAAAGGTAGGTAAATTTTCATTATGGGAATATGAGAGGAAAAACTAGGACACCTGGGATATTGGCAGCCCATCAAGCTCCTTATCCCGAGAGAACTCTAATGGGATTCAGTTTGTATATGTTTCAAGTTCTGCTTCTTAGATATTGACGTAAAGTTTATCTTCCTCATACTTCAAAAAATGAAACTGAATTTATGAGCTAAAAGACCTCAGTTTCCCATTATTCAAAAGTCAAAACTTGTGTTTTCAAGAAACAAAAATAACCACAGCTATTGGAATTATTGGACAGTCCTGGGAAACTATGAATCAGCATGAGAGCACTAGTTTCCTAAAAATAAAGAAGTCATAATGAATGAGGAGGGACTTAAGAGTGAAAACCATAAAAATATCCTCAAACATAAAAAAAAAATCTCCAAAATTGTCCTTTCCCCACTATCTGCATCACAGAAGGCTTTCTCGTTTTGATTTATCCTAATCCAATGTAGCTATTCATCTGTATCTTCCTTCAGCAGAGTTACATATTCACCTTTATGCCAATCCCAGAGCTCTGATTAAGATTGAGGAGAAAAAGTAGAGGTTGGTTAGAATAAGCAGATGAATAATGAAGTCAGAAGTACAGATATCAGGTATGGACCCCATCTTACTAGCAACCGAAGAAATCCCAAACATTTAAAAAAGCAAGAGATAACTTATTACCCTTTCCAAAATCCTATTACCAGAGCAAGCCTGAATTTGCCAGTTTGTCCTCAGAAGTAGGATAATTTATGAAAAAAAAAAAAGCCTAGGAATGAAGGTCTAGAAACTTGGATTCTAGCATTTACTAGCTACATGACCTTTAACAGTATCTTAACTTATTTATGCTTAAGAAATTAAAATTATATCTATAGTATTTAGCTCATGTTGTTGTGGGGATAAAGTGAAATAATATATTTAAAAGGCTTTGAAAAGAATAAAAGTAACCTAGAAATATACTTTTTATCACTATTATGATTCCTGAAATCTATATTATTGTCACAATGGAATATAAAGCTATTATTATATAATTGTATGTAAATATTTGCCCTAGATTTTTAAAAATATTTAAACATATTCAGAGCCTAAAATAATGTAACTAAGAATTGACAATTTTATTCTCTCTAAATACAAAAGCATTATTGTAATTAACAACTGCATATAATGGTCTGTACCCAAGGACTCACTAAAACACAAATATTGTACTTCTAAAACATGTTTAAACCATAATTAAATAACCTGAAATAAAGGCACCAGTATGACCTTATCTGTTGGTGAACATGTGATTATATATGGAATAAGACATATTCTAAAAGTCATTTTATATAATACCAAACAAAATTCGGAGCATGCCAAGAAATAACTAAATTCAGGAGGATTCTGGGAAGATGGCAGAGTAGGTAAATTTATTATTTTTTTAAATTTTATTTTATTTTATTTTATTTTTGCTGAGGCAGTTGGGGTTAAGTGACTTGCCCAGGGTCACACAGCTACGAAGTTTTAAATGTCTGAGACCACATTTGAACTCAGGTCCTTCTGACTGCAGGGCTGATGTTCTATCCACTGCACCCCCAGAGTAGGTAAATTTCAAACTCTTTGGATTTCTCCCACAAATAAAACAAACTTGCTCCTCAGAGCAAACATATAGTCATGAAAAATCTAAAAGACTTGGGATAGAACAGGTCCTCCTGATACAACCTGAGAAGATCTGAAGAAAGACTGGGATTGGGATTAATCCATATGAAGTGCAAACACCGCAGGCTAGCTCCACAGAAACACCAAATGGGGAGCTCCAGGGCAATGCTGGTTTGGCTGGAGCCTCAGCAGGAGCCACAAAAACTTTTACCTCCTGCACTGTTTGTCAAGTCAGGGTCTAGTTCTGTGAAGACTGAATGAACCTGAGCTGATTAGGAACACCAGGCCCCCACAGTGCTGTGGGAGCCCTGAACCAGAAAGATCCAGCACCCATGAGTGCAGAGGAAGGCAGGGATGCTGCTGTCTGCCAGCACTTGCTGGAAGGTAAAGTTCTTGGTTTGGAGTTCCTGGTGAGAATGTAGAGCTGAAGGGAAGCACCTCATCATGAAAACATACTATGAGAAGAGTAGAGTTCATCTTCAGAGAAGGATACTGAAGTAAAAAAACAAAAACAAACAAAAACAAAAACAAACAAATAAAACTTCTACCCCAAAAAAGAATATGAAAAGGCTCCCTGCCTAAAGAGAATTTTTTCAAAGAATTCAAAAAAGAATTTAGAAGTCAAATGACAGACATTGAAGAGAATAAAAATTAAAAAACCATCTAAGAAAAACAAGAAGATTATGAGGGGGAAATTAATCAACTAGAAAAGGAAATAACAAAACAGAATGTGAAACATCTTATAAGAAAAGCAACAGATCTGGAAAACAGATCAAGAAGACAAAATATTAGAATAATTGGACTATCTGAAAGTTGTGATAAAAAAAAAGGACTTTGATACAATAATGGAAGAAATAATCCAAGAAAATTGTCCTGGAGTGATAAAACATGAAGGGAAAGTAGAATTAGAAAAAAATCCACTGATCACCACCTCAATGAGATCCTTTGTAGAAAACACATAGGAATATCATTGCCAAATATCAAAACTATCCCCCCACTCTCCCATTCTCTCATCTCCATCCCCCACTCTACCCCCACCAATCAAAGAGAAGGTTTTTCAAGAAAAAAAATTCAACTATGGAAGTATAATTAGAATTGTAAAAGACTTAACAGCAGCCACAATAAAAGACCACAGGTCCTAGAATCAAATCTACTGACAATCAAAAGAATTAAATCTGCGGCCAAAAATATCATACCTAGCACATTTTTCTATAATATAGAATGAGAAAAAAATGGATATTCAATGAATTTGCAGAATTTCAAGGCTTTCTAACAACCAAACCTGAAATTAATAAAAAATTTAACATATAAGAGTCAACATCAAAGAGCCATTTCAAGGAACTCAACATGGATAAATTGTTTGTGATTTTTTTTACATGGAAAATTTGTAGCATTTGTTTAAGATTGACATCAACAATACAAAAGCTCAGAAGAAAGACTGGAACAGAGTTAAGGCAAAAATAGTAATTATGTCATACAAATGAGATACAGAAGAATAGACACTGAGGCATTAGAGGGGGGAGCAGAGCTCATAGTTCTGAAAACCACATCACATTAGGAATGGGGTCAAATAGGCAACACTACATAAATAGGGTATAGCACCCTCCAAAATCTATAAAGAAATAAGGGGGGGGGGAAGGATGGGAAGACAGGGAAGCAAAAGGTAAAAGAAAACAATAAGGGAGGATTCCATGGGTTGGAGGAATGGTTAGGAGCAGAATTCAAACAAAGCGTCAGCAGGGATAGGAAAGTTATGTGTATGTGTATGTGTGGGGATGTGTATGTGTGTATGTACATGATAAATATATCCTTTCTTAACTATAGTCTGCTTCAGGGGGAGGGTTTAGATGAAAGGGGAAAAAGAATAAAGAAAAAAAAGGTGCATAGCAAAGAACAAAAGAACAATTTACAAGGAAACAAAGAAAAGATGGACACTAAAGAATAGAATTTCTTCCATTAATATATATTCTTTCTTGAACTGGTATTTGTTGTTATATATTTTGAATCCTCTGTGGTGTTTGGCTGGGCACATAACAATCTTTTGTTTTGTTTCAATTTATTTTGTATTCCTTTTCTGTTTTTTTTTTTCTTATTCCGTTTCTTTGAATAAATGAATTTGAAAAAAAAAAAAAAGAGAGAGAAAAAAAACCAAATAACTAAATCTTAGGAGAGATGTTCATGTTTTTAATTGAAAATGAAGTGACCATAAGCCATTTCCACCCCAAGAATTCTATCCTACTCAAAGAGTTATGGTCAGTTGAAAAACAACACATCCTTGTTCTACTTATACATAAAACTAGGCTCTCATCTTTCCTTAAACAGCTGTATAATATGGGAACTTTACTCAAATTGAACATGCAACATTGTTTGCTTTTATACATGTACTAGGATGAAACACTAAGCCCAATACTTAGAACTTGGGGTTGCCATGTTCAAATAATTTATCACTAAGTCTCTGTCTTGCTGATAATAGACCTCTCTATATTTATCTAGGTGGGGTTATACAATTTTATTTTATTTTACTTTTGTGATCAAAGGATTCACTATATCATCATTTAAAAGAAAATGGCCTTGCCATCCAAACTAAAAAAAAATGGATATTACTCAAAAACCCAACTTATACTAGTTGTATCATTTAGTATAAGAATGTCTTAAACAGATGTACAATGGACTAGTTCATAATTGAATAGGAAGTGATAAGGCTGGATCACATTTAGAAAATTGTTCAAGATTTTCAATGACTCAAGCCACTTGCTGCTGCAGAAACCCATCTTTCTAACATAATGATAATAGTGATAACTTGCCATATACACATATTAGGGTTTGTAAAATATTTTTAAATTTTTGTCTCGTTTTCTTTTTCAAAATTATCCCTCACATACTATATGATTACAAATCACGAATCACCATGAATTCAGATGAATCAAAATTGCAAGTCCCTCAATAGACAATGTAAAGACACATATTGGGTACCAGGCTATAGCATAATACCAGTAATGACTTATTCATAAAAAAATAATACAGAATAAAAGAAACATAGACAAAGGAGGGAAAATGGCATAGAAAGACTGTGCAAGTATAGAAAGAATAAGGTTTTTTGATAGCCCAAATGCTAGTGGTAGCCATGAAATCTTAAAAGAACCAGAAGAAAGCCTCTATCAAATTAGGTAGATGATTTGTAGAGGTTTGATGAAAAGATTCAGAGATCAAATAAGAAAAGAAGCAGTTAGTACTTGATTGACAGAATCCTAGTTGTGGAGTCAGGAAGACCTAAATTCAAATCTGGTTTGGATTGCAAACTATGCAATTCTGAGTAAATTAACCTCTATCTGCCTTGGTTTCCTCATTTGTATGTGGGTACCTATCTCACAGGATTATTGAGAAGATCAAATAAGAATATTGATACTTTGCAAAACTTAAAGTGCTATAACTAGCTTATATTGCATAGTGGGCTTTTACTTTTGCCTATCAAAGAAGCTCCCAGCTCCCTAAGATATTAACCCACTGAAGTTCAAAGATTCCAAGAACACCTGGACAACCCAAATGTATTATAATCTTTTGATTCCTATTGAAATACATACAAAGGAAAATCAAAACAGAATAACCACATTAATGATCTCATTTCCCTGTTTTCACAACTATTTATTTATTCACCTATTTTTCCTCATCATATGTTAGATATAATTTCCTTCTCAAATTAATTTTGAAGTTAGAGAAAATAACATACAGTTGGTTGCCACTATTAATAGAAGCAAACAAATAGTCAAATCAAAGAAACTATCTGAAAAACTTTGTATTCAGATCAAATTTGTCTAAGAAAATTTGTTATCAAAAATACTAAAAGAGGCTGTTACACAAATAAATTATTCTGGAGTAAAATGAACTTCTCTTGTCAATACATCAACATGCCATTTGTTGCCATTGCTTTTTGAAATGATGATCCAGCCTCCATCACTTAACTTGAATCAATCAACAAGCATTTATCAGGGACTGTATTAGCTGCTAGGGATACAAAGACAAAAATGAGTGCCCATTCCCTCAAAAAACATATATTCTATAGAAGAAAATAGGTGTTAGGCGCACGTGTGTGTGTGTGTGTGTGTGTGTGTGTGTGTGTGTGTGTGTACTAAATAGATACAAAATGATTTGGAAAGATGTCATATATATAATGTGGCACAGGAGCCAACTCTTAGGAGACTAAGGATTCTAAAAGATGGAGATAGAGTGAATTCCAAGCAAGGGGGACAACTAAATCAAAAAGACAAAAATGGAAATACAGAGGCCAGTTTGACTGGAACATGGGGAACATGAATATGAAGAATGTTATGTTTGGTCCTAGTGATGATAGGGAGCCACTAGGGAGCATTGAGACAGCATCCTGATTAGAACTATATTTTCCATATTATTCTAGCATAATGTGGATGCTAGATAATAACATGTCTGTTTGCCTTTTATTAGAAAAACTTCAAATTTACTTTGATTTACTTTCGGCACAATTGCTTATACTCTTATAAGATTTTGTGTGTATGTAAAGAAATTTACTTTAAATGTTAAAAATTTTTTGGTTTATATTGCTATTGGCATGTAACACAAAGTCACTTTAACAATTAAAGACTAAGGCAGATTGACTTGGAACAGAATGAGATAGAAATAGGGGCATTTCTAAGAACTTGTCTAACCTGGAAGAGGGTTGATAGTTAACTTAATTCCATACAAAGGATCCAAAATCAAAGAATTATAGAATTTAAAGATGGTTTGTTTGCTCTAAAGTTCAGAATAATTAGATGACTTACTTAAGATACCATAGCTAATAAGTAATTGAGTTAAATTATGAATCCACGTGATGAACGCTAAACCCAGAGATCAGTCCACCACACAAATTTGCAAATTCAAGTAGCAAGAACTGGGGATTAAGGCTAAAACACTCAAAGGAAGTAAATGCCAATAAGATAGCCAGGAGTCTGAGGAAAAGGTATGAAGATACTGCTTCAAGAATTGAGCTTGAAACTGATTTAACCTTTTTTCTGAAACCAGAACTCTTTTTCTATTGCCTACCTAAAACCAAACTTGACCTCAGCTTTCCTAGCAACCTTAACTTCACAGAGGGCAGTGAGCAAGTAGATACACATGATTAGATTAGAAGAATGAGGAAGTAAGGAATTCCTGACACTTAAGAAAATCTGAGTTGCTTCTCCTCAGTTGTCATTTTATGGTGGATATTTAAGGGATTTATTAATATAAAATATGTATATAACTACTAACTATATTAGTAATCAGAATAATATAATGTCCAAAAGTTACGTTTAAATCAAAAGTTAGTAATTGTTCTGAAATCTTTTTCCCTCCCTAAAATAGTCATGTTGGAATATAAACTACTTCAGTACTTTAATATTTCAAGGTTCTATGATTGCATTATGTGTGGTCACTCTTATCCCCGGTAACCTAAGACAATTATGTTAGTGGGAAGGGGGTGGGGGGAGTTTGGACTGGATCTGAAAAGACAACTACTTGTTAGGATTACTAAGTGAGAACTGAGGTTGTCTGGACGGTGACAAGGTGAGAATTCAGGTTTTCTGGACAATTACAAGGTGAGAACTCAGGTTGACTTGATAGAGGGGGCAAGCTCATTGGCTGGGGTGGTTCTTCCCAGAAGCCCTTGCATTATCCCACGCCCATTCTCTGGGAGGATAAAAAGAGACAGCACTGGGCGCAGAGAGCAGATCGGCCTAGAGAAGGATAAGAGCTGGAGGAGAATCACAGGCACTGTGCTAAATACTGGGGATACAAAAAAATAGGCAAAAGACAGTCCCTATCCTCAAAGACTGTACAATCAAATGGGGGAAGATAGCATGCAAATAAATATATACAAAGAAAGTTACCTATGAGATAAATAAGAAGTAACAGAGGGAAGGCACTGGATTTAAGGGATGGAGGAAGATGAGGTTTAAGCTATGGTTTAAAGGAATGCAGGACAGTCAGTAACTGGAGCAGAGGAGGGATAAAGTTCCTGGCGTGGGAGACAGTGAAGGAGAAATCCCAGAGTTTACAACCAATCAGACTGGGAGCTTTGACTCACTAATTTTTGGACCTGGACTAATTCTTCCTTTCCCCCCACCCCCATCCCCATCCTCCATTCCTCTCCTGTATCTCAGAATTCCCAAGCTGAAGAGACCTACTAGTCTCAGCCTCCTTTTCTCCCCCTAACAGAGCTGAGAGATCTACACCAACACACCTGGCTTAAAAATTCATCTTCTGATCAACTTGGTAAGCCTCTCTGATTCAGTTAAGCTGCCTCCTTCTCTGCTCAGGGTATCCCCAAATTTTCCTTTTTGATGGAAACTGCTGGACTTTGCACTAATGTACTATAATCTTCAGAAATCTAAGGTCGCCTCTATGCTGCAGTGAGTCATTCAAACAGGATTTCAGCAAAGGAGGAAAATACATGGTTAAAAAATTTGAAAAATCCTTCAGAAATAAATATTATTCAAAGATCTTTAGCTATTCTTTTTAACCTTTTAAAAGGTCTACACTTGAGGTGGTGCAGTGGATAGAGCACCAGCCCTGAAGTCAGGAGGACCTGAGTTGTGTGACCATGGGCAAGTTTTAACCTCAATTGCCTCAAAAAAGTTCCACTCTATGAGAAATTCAAATCTTCCAGAATCAACACTTGCAAAGCAATATGGTCACAGTCTCTCATTTTAATCTATGAGAGAATGAAGGATTGGGGTGGAAGGGGAAAGGAAGACCAGATTATTGCACAAGTGAATATAGATTAGAATTCTCAAACATTTCCAAAGAAATTCTTAACATGTGCTGAACGGTCTACTAGGGATAGAGTCAGAAGAACTGTATTCAAATCCTGATTGCCATAGTTAGCCTATGGGTCCTTGGATAAATCACTTAATCTCAAGTGTAAATAAGGAGGTTAAACCAGATGACCACAAAAGTCCCTTCAGCTATAAATCTATGATCTTGTGAAAACTGTAGATTTCTTGTAACGGACCTTTGACTCTTCCGACATATAAACTTAAAAACAATTAAAGGATGGTCACAGGTCATTGACCTTAAGCCAGAAAGCAACTTAAACATGTTCTGGTCCAACCCTCTCATTGCAGAGCTGAGAAAACTGAGGCCCAAAGAAGTGATTTACCCATAGGTCATAAGCAGCAGAAACAGGATTCAAATACAGGTCTTTGGATTTCCAAGGTTGTCTCCATTGCACCACATTAAAGTCTTACATTTCACATAGCACTTTCTACTCTTTCAAAGCACAACTTCCTCCATTGTCATCTTACTTCATTCCCACAAAAATCTTATAAGCCGATTAAAAAAAAATCAAAAAACTACACCCAGAGAAGGAACACTGGGAAGTGAATGTAAATTGGTAGAATACTGTCTATCTACCCAGGTTACTTATACCTTCGGAATCTAATACTTAATGTGCAACAAGAAAATGGGATTTACACGCATATATTGTACCTAGGTTATATTGTAACACATGTAAAATGTATGGGATTGCCTGTCATCTAGGGGAGGGAGTAGAGGGAAGGAGAGGATAATTTGGAAAAATCAATACAAGGGATAATGTTATTAAAAAAATTTACTCATGCATATATACTGTCAAAAATTATAAATAAAATTTTTTAAAAAACCCACAGCAAATGTCCATTAGTAACCCATCTATGTGTTTTACTTAAGGAAGTGCTTCTGTTTGTCTAATCTAAATCCATTTTGCTGAAATTTAATCCCATTTCTCTTTGTTCTGTCCATACTATAAATGAAAAGCAGCTAGTAGTTTTCCTTGCATAAAATAGCCTTCCTATACTTGACACTGCTCATAAGTCCTTTTCTCTAATTCAAAAATAAACATTTTTTTTTTCCACAAAGGAAAAGATTACATTTGATGGGTACAAAGAAGCCAAGTCCATATTCAGTATAACTCCTTTGCTGGGTCAAAACATTGTCACTGATATGAAGATATGAATATGAATTCTCAGTCATATTGGAATGATAAAGTGAAAGAATTCTCATGTGACTTACTGGTATTCTGGAGCATTAATCTATAGTCTAATTCTGGCTTTGCAAGCCTAAGAAATTGCACTATGATGTGGGGAGAAAAATTCACATTTACTATACTGGCAGAAGGAAAGAATAACTAATAGGTCTCTAACTGCTCTGACTCATAACAGGGCACCCTGTCCCTATGAAATCAAAGCACACTGTCACAGGAGCACATTATTGTTCCTTAAGAAGACTATAAAATCTGTACATCCTTCATTCATTGACATTGAACTTGTGCCAGAACTATTAAGAGAGCATATTAATATGTTGCAAACACATAAGGATAGTTACAAAACACATACATACATACCACAAAGTGGTATTCACTATTAATTTCTCTTTTTATAATTGATGGAGTCAAACAAGTAAAGGAATAAAAAAAAAAGGGACAATAAGTACTCTATTATTACAAACTAAGGGATTTCAGTTACTCTTTGCTCATGTGCAGCCAATTTAGAAATATGCATAATTGCCTATGGTCAACATCATATCACTGCCAGATCACACATTAAACAGATAACCACTATTATTATAAAGTGACTTCCTTGACCTCACATTTTGGTCTGGCTCGGAATTCCTGTATTTTACTAGCTCGGCTGTTACGCGGTGCCAATCTTATGGCTGTACATGTCCATTTATAATAGTATAAATGACCAGTGCAATAGAAGGGTTTCTATAAAATATACTTATAGGAATATAGGAATAGCATAAATTTGAGAAATATGATCATACTTGTTCTTGCAAGTTTTTTTTTTTCATCTAAAGTCTATGGGTTTTTTTTTTTTTTATTATAGCTAAGGTACAGTGTGTGTTACTTGGCAGCTGAATTTGACATGAAAATATAAAAGGTTTGGGCAACCACATATTTGGAAGTAGAAATCTTTCCTGAAAACATGGCTTGGGTTTTAAACATAGCTAAATTTCTGGAAACTTCAATTTGTTAAAGACAGCCAAGACTTCAATCATATTTAACATATTCCTGGGGTTTACATATAGTGTTTCAAAGTAATAAACAACATCTTGTTTGGAGTAGCATGAAGAAAATGAGGCAAGCACTTCTTTAGAGTAAAAGCTTTACTTTTAAAAATAGTTTGGAGATTCATTCTTCTGTTGGTAAAATCACAAAACACTCTTCAGCAAACAAAACAAGATGAGCTCAACTCAAGTTGGTAAACATTTTTAGCTGGCTTGACTAGTAGTAAATTGTGTGTGTGTGTGTGTGTGTGTGTGTGTGTGTGTGTGTGTGTGTGTGTGTGTTTACATAACCATTTTTTTAGAACATCTCTCCTAGTAGATACTTGGGCAGGGTGGAGGGATTTTTTTTTTTTTTATGTTGTTAGACACATACTTCAAATTCAAAACAAGTCATAACAATAATAATGTTAATTCTTTTGAACAATTTTAAAAATATCTTATGATGTAATGAAATATATATCTGCCTTCAATCAATACCACTCTCATAAGTTTGATTCTTAGTAGAAAGTCAATAATTTGCTGTAACTACCATGCTATCTTTGCAAGTTCATGTGCTAAAGTTTTCATGAAAACTTGGCATTGATTTCTACTATTAGCATCTAAACAGTCCAATGATTTTCAGTGGTTTTCAATTTATCTACATACACCTTAAGAAATAAGTGTCTGAAAGGATACATAAGGCATTTTTGTGGGTATTTTTTTCCAAGAAAAATATATGGAAACCAAGACAATGCTGAATAAATAGGACTTTTTGTATTTATTAAGTGCTTACTGTATGCAAAACATTACATTAAGTACTGAGGCTACTAGGGAAAAAAATAGTCACTAGTTTCAGAAAGCTCATATTCTAATGAAGGAGATAATAGATATAAAAGAATTCTATTCTAGTGAATGCTTTGAAAAGAACATTGGATTTGGAGTCTGAGGACTGGTCCTGAACTCTATTTATGACATATATTACCTGAGTGACTTTGGGAAAGTCATTTAATTTCTCTAGGTCTGTTTCCTCATTTAAAAAATGAAAAAGTTAAACAAGATGATCTCTAATGTTCCATCCAGCACTAAATCTATGGTCCTCAAATTTTATTAATATTAACAAAATCATGACCAAATTAATCACAAGTTATGATTATAACAATACCTAACTGTGAATTAATTTATCAAACTGATTTCCTCTAAGGACTCTGGTGATCTTGAGAGTTCCAATGCCTGAGGGTAGAAATGCTTCAAAGGATGTAAAAAAGATATCACTGAAAACATACTACCCACATCCATTTTTTCCCCCCAGGGCCAACACTAGCTGAATTGAAAAAAAGAAGCTGATGCTTGCCAAGAATAGTATGTTCTTCCGTGGTTTCCTCACTGAAGATACTTGTTATGGCCTTTCCTCATATGAAAGCATCATGAGCATCGTTTAACTTCATAAAGATAAAACCATTTGGATTTCATATTTTTTCTACTAGGCTAATCACCATATAGAAAACCCCTAAAAACAGCACATATTGCAGCAAGTCCAAGCATTCATTCAATAATAAATAACACTAAATATTCTATTATTGAGCTTTAATATTTGCCAAATATCTTTTCACAGATAAAGTTCTATGACAATTATATGACATCCTCGGTAGTCCAACAGAGACCTCTGTCCCGTAGTTCTAACCATTCTCTCAATGCATTCCAATAGGCTGTTTTTCAGTCAGTCCAACTCTTTGTGACTCCATTTGGAGGTTTTCTTGTCAAAGATACTGGACAAGTTTGCCAATTCCTTTTCCATGTCATTTTACGAATGAGAAAATTGAGGCAAACAGAGTTAAGTGACTTACCCAGAGTTACATAACTAGTAAGTGTCTGAAGCCAGATTTGAACTCGAAGTTGAGTGTTGCTGATTCCAAACCAAGTGCTCTATCCATTGGACCACCTAGCTATGCTCGCTGGTAGACAACAAAAAGAGAAGTTAATATTTTAAAGCCATGTGCATAATTCTCTCATAAATCACAAGCAATGAATTTCTGGTTTATCCACATCATATCGCCTCAAAGTATTTTTCATATCGTATTGAGGAATGGATTCTTTTTAAATATTACATTACATGGAGAGAAAAAAGCAATATGATTATAATTTGACCAATAAGTCTGTAAGTAGGAATATTATGTATGTATACAAATATATCATGGAATACAAATAAGAGAGGATATATTAATATTTTATTGATATAACAGAACTCTCATATAAAAATTAAAGTTATCAAAGGTGAATAGGCAAGTGAATCTATAGTGTTGTCATGAAATTCCTATATTTAGAGGAAAAGGATCAGGAGACATAAAAAAGCCAAAATTTGAAATGAGGTCACTTAATTACTCAAGGTTTAGGAGAGTAAGGATGAGACTAAAGTTGAGCTTTGTTTCTAGAGGCATTCCCTGTTTGCTTATTCTTTTCATTTACTAGGCAGCCAACAGAAATACTGAAAAAACAATTCTCTAAAATTAGTCACGTAATGGTTCATTGTGGAAAGCATATGGTTCAACAAAATATTCTTGACAAGTCAAGAAACTACTGAAGTTTTTTAAAGAAAATCTAAGTGGCCAAATGGATGCTGAATTCCTAAAATGTATAGCAATTAACACAGAAGAATGAGGACTTAGTTTTTTGACTTTTTTTTTTTTTTTTTTTTTTGAGGCTGGGGTTAAGTGACTTGCCCAGGGTCACACAGCTAGGAAGTGTTAAATGTCTGAGACCAAATTTGAACTTAGGTCCTCCTGAATTCAAGGCTGGTGCTCTATCCACTGCACCACCTAGCTGCCCCCTGACTTAGTTTTTTTTAAAAACATCAAAGTTGATTTAATTGAAACTTATCACAATAAGATCAGAAACACAAAAAAGAACAAAACAATGTGGTTAAATGGAAATGAAAATTCAATATGGGCAGAAAGTGACAGTTCTTTGAAATCATGCAAAATAAAACAAAAAAAAGTTAGATTAATGAAAAAATGTCAGATAACAGGTTGGAAATCAATGAACATTTAACCATCTTTCTGCATATGCTCACACTGACCTTTACATATGTATATGACATATATATCTCACAGATTCATATGTGGCATAAACAGTAGTGTTTTCTGGTGTTAAAATATATGCATTTATTAAAAGAAATAATGCATCCCATTATTTGAAGAACTCCAGATGATCTCTGCCTATCTTGCTTTCTTAGTGATTGGTTTGTATGTACATTTTAACTTAATAAGGTAAAGTTTTCTGATATCAAAATTTTATAGGGGCAGCTAGGTGGCGCAGTGGATAGAGCACCAGCCCTGAAGTCAGGAGGACCTGAGTTCAAATCTAGTCTCAGACACTTAATACTTCTTAGCTGTGTGATCCTGGGCAAGTCACTTAAACCCCAATTGTCTCAGGAAAAAAAAAATTTATTATAAGGTAAAGTTATCTGTTATCAAAATTTTATGCCCCAGCATTCTTCTTTTTAAAGATTCAAAGGTATGCAAAACATAGGAAGTATCTTCTTAGAAGAAGAGATCCAAAGACAAAGAAATTCAATGCACAGAACATATTTTCAAAGAAGTAGAAATAGATCTTTTCAGACACATGGTTGGGATAGTCCTCACTGACAGAATGAGCAGTCTCCTAGGCTATGTGATTTCAAAGATGCTTCAATTACCCCAAAATATCTATCACCCCAACAAACCTGCCATGGCACTGCCTTCCTTTCTGACCTGGTCTGGAGTTCCTGAAATTTCTCTTAAGATAGTCTTAAAATATATCCTGCCTAGATGAGCACGGAAGGATGTGTTTATATTTGGTCCCTAGCAATCTCCCATTTTCCCAGCAAAACAGATTCATCCATCAGATGCATTGTCATTTTACATATTTTAGAAGGCACTGAGAGCTGCAAAGGTAAACTTCAAGAGCGGTAGGATGAAAAGCTTGAGAAAAACAAAAGCTTAGCTGTATCACAATCCTTAGTAGTGGAAGGAATGGGAAAGTGTGGATATCAGCAAGAATAACTCATCTTTCTAGTATGTTTTTAAAGTCTCTTTAGCTTCTCACAGCAACTCTTTAAGCTACAACATAATGTTATTCCCATTTCATTGACAAGAAAACAAGCTCAGGAAGTTAAGTGACTTGCCTAATCACCGAGTAATACAGGGCAGAATCAGAATCCAAGCCCAGTCCTTACACTGAGCCCACAAGGCAAGCTCTGGTGATGGGCTAACACTGAAAGAGGTTAGCAACTGAAAATCAGAAGTTTCACCTACTTTAGAATTCTGCTGGGCTAGCCTAGTACATGTGAAAGTAACTTTGTTAATTTCATCCTAATCTTCATTTATTTAGATCACAGAAACATTACACGTTTTGACACATTTGGGGGTCTCTGATCCAAAGAGCTGTGGAATAGCAAGTTAGGTTTGAATGAAGTGCATTTATAGAGTTGTGTGGGAGAAGCATGCATCGTGTCTGCCTAGATTATGCCCCAGGCTTGCCAAAACTGCTTGCCTCTCACTTGTAGGAGTACTAAACTCACCCACAGACTTTAGTGTAAGAAGGAAAATATTTGCAAGAAGCCTATGCACCCTTACAGACAATCTGTAAGATAAAGATGCATAGGTTCAAAAGGACAAGTAAAATTGTTCAACTTAAACTTTCTCTATGCCTTTTTTGGGGGGAGCTTAGAGGGAGGAGGAAGATCTTTTGGTCAGATACATGTAATTCTTTGTATGCAAGATCCCCTGTCTCACAAATTAAATCCAAATAATACTTCTCTGAGAGCTCTTTATAGAAAAAAAAAATTCCAGCAATCTCATATTTATAAGCATTCCTACAACAACAAATCACTAAATATATATGAGGGAGAAAATTTGATACAGAAGAAAGATTATGATGTATATATAGATATATAGTTATAGATATACACACATACTTGCATAGACACACACATATATACATATTTTTTCTAACATAGATTTCAAACATATATTTTAAAAGCAACAGAAAGTATGATGTCATCAATAATTTTATATAAAATGGTGGCTTTGATGTTTAACTCATATAAAGAAAGAAAATGTTTCTAGTATATTTTAAGATACACAATTTCAGATCAAATCTTTAGGAATAGAAATATGTTAAATCTATCAACTTTATTTTTTTTTCAAGTCAAAATACAAATAGGATTTTAAAGCAATCAAGTAACAAATTCACAGAATTATAAAATTTTTGAGCTTCAAAGGAACAGAGACCATCTAAACCAACTCATCCAATTTATAGATTTGGGTTCTTGAGTGATTTTTCCAATATCACACAATCTCATTATTGGCAAAACTGAGACCAGAACCCAGGTTTCCTATGAATTCCAGATGAGTTTTCTCAAGTATAAAATGAGAAGTTAAAGTAAGATGGTCTCTTAGGTCTCTTTCAACCTAAATAGACAGTGGTTAGTAGCTCCATAACCTACTTACTTTGATTTTTATTCAATAAATAAATAAATAAATAAGCTCCCTAGGTTTGACATTTCTAGACCTTAAAAATCTTTCCTGACAGTAAAGACCTTATGAAACATTTATAGAAACAGCATTTAGAGCAATTTTTGAAACTTAGCAAGGTGACACATTTTGAAGCATAGAGCAATTAATTATAGACATGAATGAAAAGTATGCAAGGGAGGTAGGTGTTGTTTGTTGTTTTTTATTGGGTTTTTGTTTTTAGTTTTCAAGCTATTGTTGCCAAGGGTGACATATGTCAAATGGTAATACATGCTTTTACTTTTCAAAAATATGTACTGGCAAAAGTAAGAAAATTGATGAAGGTATAAAGTTATGAAGTAAAGGGAAAATCAGGAAATAGGGAATGCAAAGTACCAGGAAGAAGTTTGAGTGCCATGCTATGTCATTCAGCTGAAAGGTAGCAGCCACTACTTTAAATTATTCCTGTGTGTGTAGGTGATAGTCTTAGATGTGTCCTAGCAGCCAGAAAAATGAAGTACAATCTTTGGAGGAAAATAACCTGAATGCACAAACTAGCATGTTATATTTTTAAAGGCATTTTTAGAAGCAGTTTCCAGACAAGCAATAATGTGTCTAGTTTATCTATAACCAGGATTTGGACCAGGAGCTCAGAATTCACTAAAATAAAAAGAAAGTTGGGACAGCAGAAAAAAAAAGACCTGTTGTATCCACTTTACCATTGTGTCCATTTGAGAAATCTAAATGAATGTTCTGCTTATGTCATATATTTCAGATATAATGCTTCTGAAAATATTTTCTCAATGTATATAATGTCCTGTTCCATTCACTTACTGAGATTTTAGAGTTGGGGTTTTTTTGAGGGTTTTTTGGGGTTTTGTTTGTTTGTTTGTTTTGATTTTTTTTTCTTCATTAAACTATAAATTCAACCTGGGAAGTTAGGAGGCAGGCCTGGAGTTAAAAAGACTCATTTTCCTGAGTTCAAATCTGGCCTCAGACACTAGCTGTGTGACCCTGGGAAAATCACTTAACTCTGCCTCAGTTTCCTCATCTGTAAAATGAGCTAGAGTAGAAAGTGGCAAAGCACTACAGTAACTTCACCCAAAAGAAATGGGGTCACAAAGAAACAGATAAAATTGAAAAACAATTGAAAACAAATAGATTCAATCTACAGTTACAGTTAGGTCACACACTGACATATAACCTAGAAATCTTGAGGTAATCTGGTGGAGGGGAAAAAAAATAACCTTGGAAAAATGGATTTCTTCTTGACCTGAGTATATAATTTTAGTGTCACAAAGGAACATTCAAATAAATTATAAAATTTTTAAATATTTTAAATCATTTTCAGTAATTTATAAAAGTTTTTTACTCATTGGACTTCCCTCTATCTCTCATAATATAAGCCTAGTTAGAAAAAAATTCTCCAAGGAGAAATGTAGTAAAATTACTTGACTCCCTGTATAATGCTGCTGATATTGGCTCAAGGTTCCTTATCTGAAGTTTATTCACAGAAGAAACAGCTCCTACTAGGAAAATAGTTTTGCTTGGGCAGAGTTGATCAAAGGTCATAAACGTTTTCCCAAGGATGAACATAATGATGATGCAGAATAAATTCATCCTAGAATATTTGGGCCATCTTTCATTCAAAAAATATTTGTTGAGCATTTAGAAGTATGAGCAAAGTACTATGCTAGATAACATGTTTTACAAAAAAGCATAAGATCTAGTCTCTGACCTAACCTGTAGAAACTTGCAACCTAATCAGAGAGATGAGACATATATTTAGTAGGTAAAACTCAATAAGGAGGGAAAGAGATAGGGGAGAGGGAGAGAAGAAGAAAAGGGGAATGGGAGAGAAGGGGACTGAAGGGGAAGGGAGACAGAGATAGAGAGACAGAGACACAGATGAAGAGACAGAGAGACAGACACAGAGATAGAGACAGAGATAGAGAGACAAAGACACAGGGAAAGACAGAGACAGAGAGACAGAGACAGTTAGAATAATTCAGAGCTCTGGGAGTTCAGAAGAAGGAAAGATCCCTTATTGAGGGAGGAGTGCAGTATATAGAGATAGTTAAGGGGATTAGGGAAGGCTCCCTTGAGGCAATGGCATTTGAGCTGATCCTTGAGTAGGGGATAGGGAGTATTTCAACTAGTGTACATATGAACAGATAGGTAGGAACATTTCAGACACAAATTAAGCAAAAACAAAAGCATGTAGACAAAAAGCACAGAATGTGCTCAGTAATGACAAGTACAAAATTTGATTGGCATATAGGGTATAGGAAAGAACTAACATGAAATAAGGCTAGAAAGGCAAGCATAGGACAGGTTTTGAAGCCCCTGAATGCAGACTAAGGCATTCGGTTCCTTTTCTGTCAGGAAATAAGTAGACAAATGAGTTTTTTAAAATGTTTTTAATAATGGAAGGAAAGAAGGAAAGAAGAAGGAAGGAAGGAAGAAGGAAGGAAGGAAGGAAGGAAGGAAGGAAGGAAGGAAGGAAGGAAGGAAGGAAGGAAGGAAGGAAGGAAGGAAGGAAGGAAGGAAGGAAGGAAGGAAGGAAGGAAGGAAGGAAGGAAGGAAGGAAGGAAGGAAGGAAGGAAGGAAGGAAAGGAAGGAAGGAAGAGAGGGAGGGAGGGAGGGAGGGAGGAAGGAAGTCATTAAGAGCCATGTTCTAATCACTTTATAAATGTTATCTCATTTAATCCATCATATAAGAACCATGGGAGATAAGTGCTATTATTATCCCCATTTTACATTTGAGGAAACTGAGGCAGTCAAAGGTTAAGTGACTAATCCAAGGTCACACAGTTAGTAAGTCAGATCTTTCTCACTCTAGATCCATTGCACCACCTGGTTGCTTCTCAGAGCTGTGTTTTAAGAAAAAATATCCTACCAATAGTGTATAAACTAATTAGCAGGTCACAGTAACAGTTGTCCTCTCCTAAATAGCTCCTCCAAGGGATAAAGTAGAGTGGAAACACCTGCCTGAGAAGAAGCCCTACTGCTGTACATAAAGAGTTCTGCACATGCCCAAAGGCTATTAGGAGAGAAACAAAAGGTATATTAGTAGATTTAACTGATAGCATAGAGATTACGTAGTTAACAATAGCTAGAGATCAGTATCCTAAGGAAAACTCAAGAGACTTGTCTATTTGGGAAGGCAGGTGGTTCAGTGCAAAGAATCCTGCACCTTTTCTTTTATTCCCCCCCCCTCTCACCCTCCCTTCCTTCCTTCCCTCTGAGTACATGAGTTAAATCTCCATTTCTCCACTTTCATCTTGTCTCCTCTCTCTGGATCTCACTTCCTTCCTTTGTAAAATAAAAAAGTAGAATAAGATGACTTTCCGTTCTAAATCTATGATGCTATGAAGTAAAGACATGAAGAAATAGCAAAAAGTTAAATCACAAGGCAGCAAAGAAGAGAATGAATCCAAGAATTGTATTAAGAAGGAAATCTGAAGAGAACAGATTTAAAAGACGGGAATTATTGAGTTTGGCAGCTTTGGAACATGATGCTTTACTCGTGTTCTGTTCTGCACCCACTGCCCTTTTGAACTGGAGAGTTCAGCACTGACCACACCTCCCCATTCAGCAGGATGAACCACAGCTGTTTCTACAGGCTCCAGCAAACAATAGTTCCCGGGCAAAGATAATGGGGGTCTGAATTGAGGTGGTGGCAGGGGTGATGGAAAGCAGCAGAAGAATACAACAGACATTGTGAAGGAAGAATGGACAGGACTTTGTAACTGATTGGATGTTGGGAGGGAGGCAGGAGGAATTAAAAATGACCTCCAGTGCTTCCAATGTTTTCCCAGATTATCACCCCAGCCATGGCTACATTCCCCTCCCTTCTCAAACTCAACTCCTTGATGAGCAGTTCAACTATATTCTATACTCTCAAATCCCTTGTCCACTAGTCTTATCACCTATCAGACCTTGCTAAACTTCAAACCTGATTTACCCCTACTATCCGTTTCCTATTCACTTGTTGCTGAACCGCATGGAGGAAGTCAGAATATCAAATGCTGATTGGGTCCCTCTAAATTTGTGCTATTGAATCATGACTGCACCTTCATGGCAGCAAATAAATACTTAACTGCACTCTAATTTGTCCTCTGTTTCATTCACTATAGCACCTGTTCCAAACCTCTTTGTCTCCTCCAGCCCTTTCCATGACAGCTTTTTCCTCCATCATTTTGGTTGAGGTTCTTGATTCATACATCACCAAAAAACTGATACCATTTGCCATGAGTTCCCTTTTCTCTCCTCTTCATCTCACATCCCTCTGACATCACTTTTACTTCCATCTCCTCCCCTCTTTTCTGGTATGTTGTTCCTACTATAATCCCTAATTTCTCAATAGTCTTTCATCTTTCCCTATCTATTGGCTCCTTCCCTGATTTTGATAGGTTTTGAATTACATCTTCAAAAGTCTCTGACTTAATCCTACCATCAACTCAAGTTATAATATACATCTATACTTCCCTTCTCTGCTAAATTGTATTAAAAACTTATTTGTACTTAGTGGCTCCATTTTTCCCCTCATCCTTTTCAAAACCCATTAAAATTTGGCTTTTTAATTCAACTAAAACTGTCTGTTTCTCCTCTTTCCCTTCTCTCCTTTTCTTTCTTTCCTTTTTTTCTTCTTTTCCTCCTCCTACTCTTCCTCCTCCTCCTCCTCTTCCTCCTTCTCTTCCTCTTCCTCCTCCTCTTCCTTCTCCTTTTCTCTGTCTTTCTCTAACCTTTTCTCATTCCTCATTCTTCTCAATCTCTCTACATAATTTTTACACTGTTAATCACCTTCCCCTAAAAGATTTTTTTCTTTCAGTTTTCCCATTATGTCCCCTAACTGTGAGTGTGCTCTATTCTGAGGGGTTTTTCTCTATAAACCTTCTAGTTCCCTTTATATGTACCTTAGTGATCAGTTAACATCTATGTAGATGATTCAAAGATATGTGTGTATGTAATATACTCAGTCTCTCTCCTGAGCTCTAATACCCCAAGCCCAACACCCTATTGAACATGTTGAACTTAATGTCCCATAGTTATCTCAGTTATAAATATCTAAATCAGAACTCACTATCTTTCCACCATAACCCTTCCCTTTTCCAAATTCCCTGTCACTACTGAGGGTACCACAACCTGTGCCCTAGATTCACAATCTCAGCATCCTTCTCTGCTCCTTGCTCTCACCCCACATATCCAATCTGTTACCAAATCTTGTTTCTACTTTGTATATTCCTTTCTCTCTATTCGCAGTCACAATTCTAGTTCAGTTCCTCATCATATCCCATCTAGATTATTGCTGTCTTCTTGATCCTACTGTTTCAAGTATCTCCCATTCTAATTTATCTATCACATAACTGCCATGTTATTTTTCTTAAAATATAAGTTTGATCATGCCATGTTGCACTTCTGCTCAATATACAAACTATTAAAAAAAACCTATTAAAAGAGTCCTATATGACAGGACTCTTTCCCATTTCACTTATTCTTACTTTCTGGACTTCAGATACTTTACTCTCTCCACTATGTGCTCTCTATATGATCCAGTGACACTGAATTACTTACTATTCTTCACACATGACATTCCATTTCCAGACTGTGTCTTGAGACTGCCTGGAATGTTTTCCCATCTCACTTCCACCATTTGATATCCCTGAATTTTTTCGAGACTCTGTTCCCATGTGCCCTTCTGCAGGAGTTCTCCCTCATCCTTGTCATTCATTTGATCCTTTCCCTTTAAGGTTACCTTTTATTTCATCTGTGTGTATTATCCATGAACCAATGTGTCTACATGTTATCTTTCCCTATTGCATAAACTCCTTGAATTTTTTTTTTAATTTTGATTCTCTTTGTATCCATAATGCTTAGCACAATGCCTAGCACATAAGAAGTGCTTAACAAATGCCTGCTAATTGGTTCATTCACTGAGTCTAAGGTTTAAAATTTGGGTGACCTGACAAATAATATTGCTATAAAAAATAACAAGAAAAAATGTCATAACCAATGGGTTCTTTTTATTCTCACATACTAGCAAATAAAAATAAAATTTCACATTTTTCTTGGTATTGTTGAGTCGTTTCACTTATGTTCAGCAATTTGTGAAATTTATGAAAACCGCATTTGGGGTTTTCTTGGCACAGATACTGGAGTGGTTTGCCATTTTCCTCCCCAACTCATGTTACAGGTGAGAAACTGAGGCTGAATTAAGTGATTTGAACTCAGGGATGACTCCAGAGCTGACTGCATCACCTAAATGCCCCAGATTTTTCTGCTTTAGATAATTATCCATGAAACAAACCTCATAATAAAACACCACCCCCCTTAATAGTTTACTAACTTCCAATGACAAGACCACACACACACATACACAGACAGATGCACATGCGCACTCAAAACAACAGTGATGATTGCAACTTGCTGGCTCCAGAATAGAATACTTAATTCAAGAGACACAAACATGACAACCTCATGCTGAGTCAAAGACCAAAGCCCTTGATCCTATGCAGGGAACATGGAATTCACACACAGAAAAGAAGATGGTGATCACCCACATCTGTAGAAGTTGTGTATTTCCAATCTCATAATCTTGCCAGATAATTATCCTGCAAGCACAATCTCAATTCTGTGCCAGTATAATAATAGTGTCAGTGAGCTGAGGAAGTTAAATTTGTGGAGATGATAACCAGCAAATGATGGGGCCCATCTGCTGGTTCTTATTCCATCCAACGAAAAGTCAGGCATTACTCTAATAGATTCTGCAAATAGGTAAAAGCAACGTTTTATTGCTTCTTCTTCATTGGTGACCATGTGAATATAGCTATCATTCTATCCTGCTGAATTAGGCACGAACGTATTGTGACTACATGCTCATGTCAGAACCCTGAGAGAGTAGAGAAGTCAAGAAGAGAAACTGGGTTGGGGGAGAAGGAAAAAAAGGATAGTTCAAATCTATTTAGTTTGAGGTACCATTTCAACATTATAGTGGCACCTGGAAATGTAAGTCATAATTGTGAGTTTTAGGTAAGCCAAACATGGAGGTACAGATGGGTCAAGATATAATAAAGTCTTAGAAATTAAAATGTTCATTTTCAGATATTAATGGAAAATGTGATGTAAATGGTCAAATGATAAGTAGAAATCAATGAACCATATCAAAGGGTTCATATGAAGTGGATCAGTCATGCAGCAAGGTGACAGGGGAAAGAATCTGTGGCTTATAATGTAAGCTAATGGTTCACAGACAAAAAAAAATTGTAGTGTTTTCGATGCAAGAACAGAATGTAATAAAGGGGGGGGGCAAAAATAGGGCTGAGTACAAGGCTAGGGTGATCCCTCATATTCAAACTTTGAGTTACTTTGAATGGTTTTGTCCTATGGCAACTGGAACCACTGTGCAAAGTTCAAAAAATATGTAGAGAATATTTAATCAAAGATTAATTTCTTCAGGAAGAGGATTTTTCCAAGCAACTTGATTGACTGCTAGAAGTCATTGGGCATAACTTCAGATAGATAGCCAGAACATACTGAGACCTCTGTTTTGAGTGAGTTCAAAAATCATAACAGAAATTTAAAGCTACCTACATAGTTCCATTAACTGTGAGACACCCAAGATTATAATGAATATAACACAGACACCCTCCTCCTCACCCTACCCCACTCCCTCCTCACCATTGAAATCTATGATATGTGTTGAGTAGATCAGAGAAATTTTGGATCACGTTCAAAAGGCTTAAAATGGAAGGGTGACAACAGCTGGATTTTACAGACTGTCTATAAAGCTAATAGTTCTGGGGGCAAAGTTTGGAATAAAATAGGTTAGATTTTAAATATTTCTCTCCTCATTTCTATAAACCATTATGTATCTGAGCTTGGAAATGGATTAAAAGAAAAAGACCTATGGATCATCTTTCATCATAGAAGCCAAGGTGCTGACATTTAAACATGGGCAAAAATAACAAAAGAAGTAAAATCTTTTATGCTTATATAACACTTGAGTCTTCAGAGTTTCCAGGGAGTTGAAGAATAAAGAATGTGTACACCAACTAAACCAACACATTAGGTATAAAGTATTTGCACTGTGACAAATATGTTCATGTGAAGATAAAAATACATATTTGATATTCCTACATAATAAGTATATAATACATATTAATTATGTGAATATGATGTGTGAATAGTTTCTAAATTGTTTCTTTGAAACTTTAGTACATACTCAATGAAATTATAAAAAGTTCACTAGAAATTTTCTCTATGATCTCATTTGAACATTCTACATGGGTTCTGGAGTGAAGAGAGAAGTTATGGTATTTATCCAGCTTGTTTACTTTCATTTTCACACCTTAAATAAAACTGTAACATGGTTTAATGAAGGATTAAGTTTTTCCTTATAAATTTACTGTAGTTTTAGATTTCTTCAAGTTAATTTCTTTCAAGTCTCTTTCCAAATTCTCTCTATGACCTCCAAAGTAAATAAATAAATAAATAAATAAATAAACTTATTCGAGGATAATTCCAAGATTCTTAAGATGTTAGAGTAACCTAGTCCTCAAGAAGCACCATACAGAGTGGAGAGAATACTGCCTTTGGAGTCAGAGGACCCACCATTGTAAATGGATTCTCGCATTTAACAACTGAGTGACTTTAAACAAGTCACTCAACTCTTCACAAGTCTCTGGGCCAACATTTCCTCATTTGTCAAATGGTCTAGTAGACCAGAGGCTAAGAGCTGTTTTGTGTCATGGGCATGTCGTAACAAGAGTAGAGAAACCTATAAACCCCTACCAGAATAATGCACAAATTCACAAAATAAAATACAGAATTACAAAAGACAATAAATTATATTGAAAAAACACTTCTCAAAAAATTTTTTAAAATAAGTTCTCAAACCTCAGGCTAAGAATTCCTGATCTGAGTGACCTCTAAGATGCCTTTCAATTCCAAATCCATGATTCTAGAACCTCAAGAGTTAAACTTTATGGAATTTGAATCAACTCAACTGAATTAAATAAAGTAAAGCAGAGGAAACGTTTTGATATCCCATAGTTAGATTTATTCACATTCTGGAGGGCCTTCTGTGTTGTTAAACATCTAAGGGAATTTCTTGACCCCTCTACGATATACCTTATACCACCTTTTTTTTTCCTTTTTGGATCCCTAGGTTTGCTTCCATTCTATTTCCATTCTTCTTTCAGTCTTCTGATCTGTAGGACACAGGTTTCCACTTCTTCCCTTCCCTATAGAAAATGGACATGAGCACCAAGCCTTCTTTACATTTTCTAAAGTTTTTTTCATTGTGTTTGTTTTGATGTTGGTAACCATAGATTATTAAACACAAGGATTTAAAATAACAAAAAAAATTGTAGGTAGATTTTAAAGCTAGAAATAAATCTTAAAAGTTACCACAGATCTTAAATGAAAACTGAAATTAGGTCTGGTCTTTCTTAGCTCCCCTCCCTTCAGTGAGATTGCTTTGTTCTTGTCTCTGGGATCAAGCTTCACTTTAATGTTTTCTAGCTTGGATGGGACTCTAACTGTCCATTTCCCAGGGAGAGGTAGATGTAGGCTGACAAAACTACTCAAATTCTCTTCTGCTCCCTCTGAGCCTCAATGTACTTATCTGCTAAATGAGAAAGTTATACTAAATTATCTTCAAGGTCCCTTACAGCTAAAGCTATAAAAGCCTAAGATTTTTGCCCCAAACTTTAGGCTTTTCTTCACTTTCTCCAATCCTCCCCCAGACCTATTTTGATCTGTCAAAATCTATATACCTAAAATAAATTCACTTGCCCATTGATGTCTTATTATCTCTTTATTGGTAAAATTCAATTCTTTCAATTACTGTTTGAGACTAAGTGGTATCTGGGTCACTCAGCAATCATATGCCTTGACAACCAACACAACTATTACTGAGATAACAGCAACTTCTAAAATCAAGTATCAGACTCTGTTTTTCCTAATACTAGGCCCCCTCCTATTCTCACCTTATCACCAACAAAGGTACCATTAAATTCCTGTTTCCAACCTGAGGGACTACTCTCAGGGCTCATATGCAGAGCTGAGTTGATTGCCATATCCAAAAGCCTAAACAGAAATTATGTCTTTCCCTTCTCAGGTTACTAGCCTCACAAAGTTTCCTAGCATTCTCTCTGATGTCATTACTCAGGTGACTTCCCAAGAGAAAAGTTTTCAAGCATTTTTATATAGATAATTTAACTATATCATAAATGTTTGAAAAGCAGAGTCATAACAATTTCTTCCACTACTGAAAGAAAGGTCATCCTGCTATGACATTTATATGGAAGCCTAAAGTGATTATTTGTATTATTCAAATCAAGAAAACATTTTTATATAGAAGATTTAAAAAACTGAGATTATCTAATTGTTTCAAATCTCTACTTGATTTGATATTGAGAAGCACAATCTAAACAATACTTTGGCTCCTTTTCTTTATTATCTCATTTGAATATTCTCAATGGATTTTGGGGTGGAAGGGAGAAACTGTGGTATTTTACCAGCTTGTTCACTTTCATTTTTTCCACACTTTTAGTAAAATTGCAACGTGGTTTAATATAAGAATAAGTTTTTTCCTTATAAATTCAATGCAGTTTTAGATTTCTTCAAGTTAATTTCTTTCAAGTCTCTTATCATATCAATTGTAAAACTGCTAGTAATATTGAAAGCGATGTTTATAAAAATTTATTAATTAGTAGAAAAGGGAATAAGCATTTATATAGTGTCTGCTATGTACCAGGTATTGTGCTAAGTGCTTTTAAAAACTATTATCTTATTTGATACTTCTTAGGAAACAGAGCATAAACCTATTTTACACAAAAGGAAATAGGCACATGAAATGTACAGTAAGTTGCCAAATAAGTACACTGAGTGAAACATAACATATAAGTTACTTTAAGAGACAACTAGACATGTTTATATAGACAGAAGGGGTTGGAAGATATACTGACAATACAGAGAGGTGTGTTGCAATATACTTGAAGGAGACAGACTCATTGGGCCAACTGTCCTTTTTCCATCCAGGAATTCCTTGTGTCCTCATTAGCTTCTCACCTCTGGACAGCTGGGTTATTAAAATCTGGCTGAAAACTTGAGCAAAGATAGTCTGGTGTCAGTTTAATTCCGGCTCTACATTCATCCATATTAAAAATAATAATAATTATTATCAACAACCATAATTTGGCTCACAGTTTTGTTTTTGGGAGAATTATGCATGCAGAAGAATAAGAAGTTTATAAATCAATTCTAAAGGCAAAGAAAGAGTTCTACAAGCAAGCTTGTTCTGATCACGTCCACTCTCTGTCTGATCCTAGGACATGTTAGTGGCACCTCACTTTCATAAGTACCACATTTTAAACTGCTGCATGAATGATCACCTTTTGGGCTTTGCCATGCTGTAATCTGCCCTAATTTCTTCAAAAGGGAAAACAATGTAAGCATTAGAATAAGAGCTTTCTCCCTTTCCTTTATCTCTCTTCATCTTCTGAAATACATTTTCAGAAGATTCCAGGGAGGATTGGTTAGAAGCCAAGAGTTTCATTCACTCTTCAAAGATAATTTGGAAACCACCAATTCACATTTTAGTAATGCAATCAGCATTAGTGTTTGGTTGAGCTTTTAAATACATGATTCATATTTGTATTTATTTAATGTGGATATAGCCTACATCTGTGGTTATACATATACAAATGAAGCTAACTTTAAACTTAAAATAAATCTAATTTCAATTTATTCCAATGTGACTTTGGAGTTTCACTCAGCCAAAAATTTACCCAAAATATAATTTCATTAGTGTTCAGATTCAACCAGTTTTAGAGATAGATGGATCTGGTAATTCCCAAGGCTGGCACATTTACCAGCAAAACCAAATTTGTAGTGTGCGTGTGTATGCATGTATATGTCTGTGTGTGTACTTTCATATACACTTATCACATCTAAAGATCAAATATGAATAAGAGGGAAACTTAGAAAATTCATTAATTAGAAAACCATAACACTTTTGCTATCACATATACTTTTTTTTAAAAAGACATCTAAAGTTGTTAGTGCCCATAAATAAATAAAAAGTTTGATTTACCACATATTTACATTTTAAGCTTCTTACATTTGACAATAGAAACTCAAGCTTAAACAAAACTATGTTGTGACAACATCTGTAATCAGAGCAGAATTTTTTGAGCATTTTATTACTTTGGCATAATAGTGATTTCATCAGCATACCTCTTCCATTGTGTCATATATCTTTTGGTCCTAGATGATTCTTGTCTATGTTTAATTATAAATATTTCACAGAGAATACATTCAACATTCTGGAAGCTTTTTCTTCTTGCTCCTTAACATATCAGAAGTATCAGTACACCACTTGAATTATCTATTAGTTACCTTTCATTCTTACTTAAACTAAACAATAATCATATTTTAAATACAGAAATATAAAAGTGACCCCAATTCATTCATTTACCAGTTTTCCTCCTTATATAAACATAAATTCACATTCAATCTTTACAAATACAGTATTCTATAGGTGAGTGTTTAATATATGTGTATTATATATGATATTCATATATACAACTTGAATTTTATTTAATTTAAAAATAACAGACATTAATTAGATAAAACATTAAATTGAGACCAGAAGTGTTGACACAAATGCAATTAATTTTTTAATTATTCTAGCAAAAATTGAATTTCAAGATCATCAATCATTTATTAAAGTGACTATTACGTTCAAGGCACTATGCATAAAAGTACAAAGAAGCGTACATTCTAATTGACCTTATTGTGTTTTTCCAAAAACTGACTCCTCCTTATGATAACCCAATTTCTCCCATCCAAAACCTTGTTGCTATTTGACTCATCTTTTTCATTTACTTCTCATATTTTACTTCTTTCTACCTAATTAATTCCTACCCATTCTTGAAAACCCAATTACAGTTTTTAAAGAATCCTTCAATGATCTCCACCATTAAAAATTATATTCTTGTCCTTGGCCCTCGAATTTCTTTTTGTTTCCATTGTTTCATATACTTTATAATTTTATTGCATGCTATTTATGTATTTGTCTTATTTCTTCCTAGATTGTAAATACTATAAGAGGAAGAATTTTTTTCATTTAAATTTTTGTCTCTGTAGTACCTATTGCGATACTTAATATCCAGCTAGTACACAATAAAACTTCTATGGACCCAAAATTTCATTTATGTGAGTGTTCACTTTCCCAGTTCAAATCATAATTTTCTCTACAAATCTTGTGAACCCTTTACAAACAATCTGTTAAGTCTTTATAAATGAGCCACCAAATTTACCAGAGGCCTTCCTCTGTGTATCTTAATATTTTATGGGTGAAAATAGTCAAGTTTATTTATCTATCCAGGATGTGATAGTTTCTCAATTCTTTTGGCCTCCTCATTATGATGACTGTTTTACATTGATTAAATTTCTCTAAGAAATGTGTTCAGTGAATTGTTTGTTGTTAAATTAATTGATATTAACAATACATGGACTTTAACTGTGATTTGCTTTAATTCTTTGAGAGAACTGCAATTTCATCATTATGAATATTGCTTCAGCCAAAGTAAAGCACAACATAACCATGCTTCAGTAAACAGTTTTTTGAGTTGCTATGGTTAATTGTCTGATATTGAGTCACAACAAATTTTACTAGAGAAGTCTTCAAACAATAATCTCCTTACTCAAAGCCTTTCTACTATGGTAGAAAATTCTAGGCAGAAAATAGAATAATAATGTTTCCCCATTAGAAGACAAATTCAGAAGTAATAATTTTTCTCAGCAGAAAGCAAAAGTAGGAATAAACAAAGCATCATAATCTACCTATATCCTTGCATTATACTCTATTATGAAAGTATGGGGAGAAAGTATGCACTTACTTAAAGTCACTGTGCGTCAAGGCACATAAACTCTATGCTTAACAAAGAGCCTGACCCATCATAGGCAATTAATAAATGTTGATTGATGAATTGGAAATCCATGAGCCTGAAGCTTTTCATAATTCTAGACTGTAGGTCTATATCCCTCTTCTGGCCCTTAAAATTTTCCTATTGGGCACAGCTGATAAATCAGTGACAAATTGTTGTTTTGGGGTTGCTGTTGCTTTTAAAGCTCATAGTCACCCTTTTCCTTAGTTACTTAACCAAAGTCACATGGCTCTTAAGCAGGAGAGCTGGAATTCTAATTCACATCTTCTTAACTCCAGACCAATACTCTTTCCACTATATGATCACTACCAGTTAAATAATTTTAATGTTTAATGTTTAATAAACAAATACCTCAAATTTATTATGTCTAAAATTGAGTTTATTATGGAATGCCAGAAAATGAGAAGGAAGTAATTAATTAATCATCTAATCCAACCACTTCACTTTATAGCCAAGGAACGTGGGCCTGGAGAGGTTAAATGACTTAACCGTGATTATATAACTCTTAAGTATTAAGCTAGGACATAAACTCAGGATTCCTGACTCTAAGTCCCATGTTCTTTTTACTACATCATGCTGGCTTCTCTTTTTTAAAAAATAATCTATTTCTTTATATTATTTCTGTATCATCTTCCCTTGCTAGACAATGAGTTCCATAAAGCCAAGGTGGTATCTAATATAAACATCACATGTTTTCCAGCTCCTATCACAGTAGGTACTTAAATTTTTGTTATTGTGAACCATAGTCTAGATTTAGAGTCAGAGGACAAATGTCCAAATTCCAATTATGCCACTTACTACCATTGGACAAGTCCTCTGGACTCAATTGTTTCATTAACAAAATGAGGGGATTGGTCTAAACGATTTCCAAATTCTCCTCAAACTCTTAATCTCTGATCCAGTGCTTTTGTGGAACAAGTTCCCTAGAGGTGAATCAATCTACTCTAATTCTAGTCCTCTATTTCTGAATCCCTCCCCTTCCCACCCCCAAATAACCTCATCCATCATTTCTAGTCTGGCTTTTGATCTTCAAATGGTACTAAAACAGACTCTAATCTCAGGTGGAGAAAGAAGCTGAAGCAGATGAACTCATAAGATGCAAAAATCTTATGTCCCTATTCTCCTGTTTTCATGCAAATAACCCTAGTAATTAAATCAGGAAAAGAAAATGTAGCAAAAACGTATCAGCCAAATGGTTCCTAAATTTCAAAAGGAGCTGTAAATATGGTCCTTTTTAGAGGATCAGGTTCTAGCTTAGAGAATAAGAAAGGGTAACAGTTGTTCTGATGAAGCAATTTTTAAATTCTTGTCAATGATTTGAAGAGAGATAACTGATGTATGTTGAAAAGCTGGCAAGATTTTTAAATAGTTCGGACACTATGGGGAGCATTTTTTCTTAAAGCAGTGCACTCAGAAGTGTTGGCATGATTTTATTTGAACGTAGCAGTGCTTATGTGAGGAAGTTATTTTGAATTACCCTAGTATAAATATGTATGACTTTATTTGTATTGAAAATTTCCTTTTCAAGTGAGCGACTGAGGGACTGTTATATCTCTATTGCTTTGTAAATGATTTAGGTATTTCATTTTGGAAATAAAATGTTATACTCAGGAACGGAAAGCAATACCACCACCCTCGTTGTTCCTATAGGTGGTTTTTGCACTAACCTTGATATTTTTTTAACTCTTACTTGGCTAATGTTGGTTTGTGGGCAATAATCTTTTTTCAGGAGCAAAACACCAAAGGGACATGCACTACCCTGCTTTCCTGACAGCAGAATTTGACTGCTCTGGAAATAAATTTCAGGAGAATGTTCTTTTTGGCTCAATCAGTTGTTCCTAATAGAATTCAACAAGAAAATTTACATTTTATAAGCACAATTGCCATAACTTCCTACTTAAAGCTCCCCAGGCCTCCTTGAAATATTCACCTCTGATAGACAAACTTTAATTCTCACTAAGGGCTAAAAAGTCAAGGGCTAGAGAAATAGGTTTTTCATAATAAAACCAAAATCCAGAGAAAGAAAAGACAGAAAACAATGGCAAGATGAGGTACAAAAGGTAGGAAAGGTAGGAAAAATTCCTTGAATTAAGAACCAAAAAATCTGAGACCAACATCAGTTCTAGTCCGTTTCTGCCATTTATTACCTGTGTAACCTTAGGTCAATAATTTTACCTCTCAGAGATTGTTTCTGCATAACCAGGAGAATAATCATCCCAAATGAGGCTAATCATACCTAATGCCAAAGATTATTGTGAAGATCAAGTGAGATAATATATGCCAACGTGCTTTGTAAATTGTTAAGTAGAAGAGTGTGCTCCTTTCAGACTACAGCAAATTTACAGGTCTTATGGGGCAAGTTATAGAGACAATAAGACATAAGGGCACATCCCACACAGCCTGCATTTGCACCTAGTGGAGGGTAATTCACTCTCTGATATGAGTGTTTCAGTCTATACCTCATAAAGAATATGAGGCTCTGAATAACTCATTTGGCCAGCAAAGAAAATGAACTTGGCCCTCTATGAATAAACAGTCTCTGTTCATTTTCTCCAACTATTTATTTGGCTCAACTAACATTACAATTTTAAAATGTGGGGAGCCCTGAACCTTAATGCTAGTTGGTCATTTCTAGACTTTGCCTGATTATCAATAGATCAATCAACAAGTATATGTTAAGTGCCTACTATGTACCAGACAGTTAGGCACTGGGAATAACATTATGAAAACTTATGGTATAAAAAAGTACATATAGAAATATGTACAGTACATGTAAAAAGCAAGTAAGTATAAATATACAACCTAACTTGAAGAGTTAAAAACTTAAGAAATGTAACTTATGGTACCATGAGTTACAATGAAGGAACTAGAGAATCATGACCATTCTCCAATACGGAATTGGCCAAACTATTAACAACCATATGAACAAATGCCCCTAATTATTGATAATAAGAGAAATGCAATAAATCTGATCATTTATGGGAAAAAGTCATTTTGAAGGCATTGTAGAAAAATGACACAATAATGTGTTGTTAGTATAATGATGAATTAGAAAGTAATTTGGAATTTTGCAAATAAAGTCATTAAAATGTACAAATCATTGATAAAAAGAAATGCTCCATATATCCTAAAAATATTTATAGCAGTATTTTTATGATAACAAAGAACTAAAAACAAACTGAAAATCAACTAGAAAAGGACTAAAAAATTGTGGTACATTGAAGTTAAAATAATAAATGATGAATCCAGAGAAGCCCAGAAAGATTAAATGAATTGAAACAAAGTAAGCAGAACCATGAATATGCATAATGACTACAAGGCAAATGCAAAGAACTATGAACCAATTAAAATTGAATGTTGTAAAATTATAAAGACTAAGCCTGGCCCCAAAGAAGAAACATGAGACTAAAACTCTCCTACTCACCTGCAGAGATGAGGATCCACGAGTGTAAAACATTCCGTATGAGATTTTTTTTGTGTGTGTTAATTTATTTTACTGATTTTTTTTCATTTTCCTCTTTTTAATTTTCTTGTTGCTTTTGCTGCTGCTGCTGCTGTTGCTATTATTATAAAACTTGGTTCTCTGAGAGGAGACAAGGAAAGAAATTCAAGAAGAAATCTAGGCAATGTTAAAATATAACAATAAAACCTGTTAAAATTTTTCATTTCTCTAATTGCCAAAGTTTTCTGAACCAAATTTTTACTTCTATTTGCTCTTCTTTCCCTTTGTCTATGTAAGTGAAAATATCTCTATACTGTACACAATTTTTCCACTCTCTTTACTACTTTACTTTTTTGTATTTAAATTTACTTATCTATAGTTGACAATGAAAAGATCTAATTCAGAACCATTTGAAAAAAATAAAAGCATTCATACAAACTACTTCTTTGCTCCAAAGTTTCATAAATAACTGTGTAAGGGGCTAAGATACTGTATTAAGTCAAATAACATAGTTAAACACAAAGCATCCTTAATATTCTAAGGACTGAATTCACATAGCTTTAATGGGTTCTATCCACTGGTGGGTCTTGAATCTAGCCTCACTCTAACTATTCAAAATAAACTAACTTTAAAATAAAAAATCATTTCATTTTCACTACTAAATGTACTACTTTGTGGATGCTAACCTTTCTTTAATCATTCATTTAGAAAGATGCTAAGGAAAACTTCCTAATAATTAAATTATCCATAAGTTAAAGTGGCTATGTTCCAAAATGATGGAACCTCATCATTTCACCTCATCATTAAGAATACAGGGAAAGACTAACTATTCATAGGTATGTTGTAAAAACCAATTCTCATTCAGGTATAAGTTAAACTAGATGGTCTCTGGGGTCTCTTCCAATTTTGGATTCTGTGAATCTGGATCATGTTATGAAACCATAAAGGCTAAGTAATGGTAAGTTATAATTTTTCATAGTTCTTAGGATTTAGGACTTAAAGGGAATTTTAAAATTACCCACTCTGATTCCCATATTTTAAAATGGGGCAAATGAAGTCCAGAGAGGTGACTTGATATCAAAGTAAAAATTTTTTTTAAAAAGTAATAGGTAGCAGGCACAGATTATCTTGGAGAAAGAAAAAGAAAATCACTCCAGTGTCTTTGCCAAAAATACACCAAATGGAATCAGGAAAAATTGGACATGACTGAGAATGATTTAATAACATCAAACAAGACCTCTAATATAAAACTATGATAAATTCTGAGGTTTTTCAAGTGGTTACTATTTTGGTCCAATTGACAATGACAATTGACAATTTTACTCAAATTCAGAATTTTTGGTAAACGTTCAAATGAATTTATTTAACCTATTTTTGAATTGAATCTATTCAATTGAATTCCCTATGTTAACTATTATGCCCTGACCTAATTGTAACATGGAAGTCATCCTAAATACTATATGTTATATTATATTATAATATATTATTGATGTTAGCATTCGTACAAATGCTAAGAGATAACTGATAATTAAGATAAACTCCAGAATCATGACAAATTTCCAAATACATGCCATATAAATAAGCTTCCAATGTATTTCATTTAAATAAGCTTGTTTTTAATGAACTTTTCATTTATTCTTGTTATAAAAATCAAAGATTTTTTAATGTTTTTTTTTCCAGCAAATTCTCAAATTGACTCTTATCTACATCTAAAAAAGTGTCAACATGATACCAAAAACAGGTGAACCAGATTCCTTCTATTTTAGAAAAGTATTCACACACCACAGAGTAATACTTACAAATCCATAGTGACCAAGACAAACCTAGCATGTACAAATTGTGTGTGTGTGTGTGTGTGTGTGTGTGTGTGTGTGTGTGTGTAAGCTTGTACCAGAGGGGGAAAAAAACAAATTCAGGTCAGCCATAATGCTAAATCATTATATCAGTACATTCCCTGTGTAAAATCATAAATTTAGAAGACTATTGGTGGGGAGGACATCAATAGCCTTACAGTCTTTCAGAAAAATAAAAACAATAGTTAGCAAGAACAATTAAATTATGAAGCTACAAGAAGCTACCAGATGATAGACTGGGGCAAGTTACTTCACCAATTTCACTATTCCCACCTCCCCATGAGGCATCATTCCAGTGTCCCCAGGTTCTCCTTACTCCTGAAAAATAAAAGTATATACCTTAGACTCCTGCCTCAGTTGAGATATTTGCCCTAGACACAAAATTCCTAGTTATAGCCCTGCCACTTCTTGGAGCTACCTTACCCTGATGAGCTGTCGGTGTTGTTTTATTTTATTTGGAGAGGAACCAATCCGGCCCTTGAAAGGCATTGATAGACAAAATGACCATTAGATTGTCCCATGTATACTGACAGAAACCTAAATGCTAACATACTGGTTAGGAATTATATATTATACTTACATACATATTTTCACCATTTATAAGCAGATGTCTTATCATTAATATGGAGATTATTCAGCTAAATTGCTATATGAAATTAAAACAAAGTACTTGAATAGCTTTTCAACAGCTCTTACTATGATTTAAGATTCATTTTTTGCTACTAAGGCCATGAATTCTTCCTTTTTCCAAATACATCTTAAGTTCTACTTTCTGCCTACAAGAGAAGAAAAAGGAGGAGGAGGAGGAAAAAGAAGGAGAGGAAGAGGAGGAGGAGGAGGGGTAGGAGGAAAAGGAAAAAGAGGAGGGGGGAAGGAGGAGGAAAGGGAAAAGGACTAGGAGAAGGAGGGGGAAGAGAAAGAAAAAAAGAAAGAAAATTCTATGAGCAAGTATATAATCAAAATTTTCAATGTTTTAAGTAAATATTAGTTGCTACATAATTAAAGAACAATATAAGTAATTCATAGCACTAAAATCAAGCTAAATTTGCACATAAGCTTTATCAGTTTTGATTTGGCAAAGTTCCCCTTTGTTCTATAGCTCTATTAGTTCATCAATTAAGCCATGTTTTATAGAGATGCCATATAAAGAATACAATAGCACCATGAATTAATAAAATCTATTATTCCTCCTCAAAAAATCAAACTAATATAAGTATTCACACATGGGTTGACTTTTAAGGGTTTTGTGGCAGCAAGTTCCATTTTTTAAAAGTATAACATCTATAGGATATTTTGTGGCATAAACTTTTTCAAATATTGAGTCATTCTCAATTGATAAGCATCCTCTTTTGTGAAAATTAACTCATCTTATTAAAACTAAGGTGCTTTTGTTTGTTTTTAAATGATTTCGTTATTAGGTTGCAAATAACCATTGTCATGATACCATTTGCCACCACTATCATCATAATTCCTACAAATGTAGTCCTTGTCTTTGGAAGTTCTGCCTTCTTGGAGTCATATAAAACTTTAATTCCATGAATATTTAGAAAATAGGAAACTATAAATCAAAATGCTTTATTATCATTGAAAGAGATGCTTTCTATAAGGTGTAAAATAATGGAATTATGGAATTTTTCACTGAGTTGCAATTTCATCAATACAGATGGCAAATCGTAACCCAATGATGCCATTGCATCCCATGTATTCCTTGTTCCTGTTTCTTCACAAAGCTCCCTAACATGTTAGAACATTCCTCTAGGTATTTGTCTCTTTCAGCAGTTAATTGAAGTACTTGAGTTGTTAATTCTTATTTCTCACCTTGGTTAGGCAGCACAGAAAATAAAATATTAAACCTGATGTTTAAAATACTAAACCTGACGTGTTCAGATCCATAGATCCCCAAATATTTACTGGCTATGTGATTCTGGAAAAAAACTGCTGTCTGCCTCAGTTTCTTCATCTGTAAACTGGGAGTGATAGCATTTATCTTTCAGAATTGTTGTGAGGGTAAAATAAGATATATATGTAAATCTCTCTGTCAACTTTAAAGCATTAAATAAAAGTTATTATTGTTGTTATTATGTCATCCATATATTGTCCACTAGGTGATGAATTCTTTGGTCAGAATACACACAGCTGTGCTATAGAATTTGTTAGTGATTAACATGCTGATAAATGTTATCTTTCCTGGCTATTAATTGTTTTGTAACTGCTGTAGAGATATCAACATTGCATGATAATCAATGGCCATTTAATTGGAGATAAGAAGATTTTCTAAAATAACCTTTGCAAATTCTATGACAGAGTGATTCATCTTTCACTGATGCTTGGTGTTAGGAGTTCAGAGTCTATTTACACCAAGAAGTATCCAAATAGGAATTGCTTTTATAAAATACCCCCAAAGTGGTCTCCTACATTTGCTTGAAGACCTCCAATGAAGAGGACTTATTTTCAACTACTTTAAACACTATTGTTTCTAAATACTGTGAATGAATTTCAAATGTTCATCTGTCACTACTTTGTTTTTCTTCATCTAACTGAAATATAGCTTCAGTTTCTATTCATATTATAGTATCCATTTCTTCAATGTCCACTAACATCTGATTTCAAAAATCCAGATTTCCTGCAAAAACTATAATACTCATGGTTATTTTACTGCCAATTATTAAAATTAAGACACATCTTCCACATATTTATTATATATATGAAACATTGTGTTTCTACCATCTGTTACCCTCCAATACATTTTCCCATCTTTCTCAATTAATTTGGACCCAACATAGTCTTCCTTTTCATGTTATCCCCTTCCATCATTATTGGGATAATATTTATACTGTTGGACCCTCTAAGATTTTGCCCACACAATTCTTCAGTGGGCAAAATCTTAGAGGGTCCAACAGTATAAATATCCTTCACCATCCCACATTCCAAAAAGGCCATAACTCAATCCTTGCAATCCCATCCAAGATCCATAATTTTAAATATTCTTTTTTCCTTCTACCATTTCCACTGTCTGTCACATTTCATCCTTATCACAATTTATAATTAGAGTGATTTTGATGACATGAAAATGCCTTTGGTCTGTTATAATTCCTGTTATTTTATAAAGAAAAAGCATTTAAAAGAAAATATGGAAGGAAGTTTCTTGAGGTCAGGGATTATTTCCTTCTTGTCTTTGTATTTTGACCCCTCAACACAATGATAGGCACAGAGTAAACTTTTCATAAATGCTTGTTGATTATTTTAATGAAACCCATTCTTTGATCCATTGATTTTTTTCTTGCACTTCCCATCATGACCTTTGATAATCCAACTAACTTTTTGACACTTCTTTTTTCCAATTTTGCACAGACTACTCTCCCACCTCCACCCAAGCTGGTCTATTGCATGGTCTCCTTCTTCTCAAAGAGAGAGAATAGAAGAATTGATTAGTCCATTTCCTGTTCCAGGAATTACTTCCAGGGGAGAGAACTAGTCCCAGATGAGTTTCTAGTCCCACAAGCCCAACTCTGGCACAAGATTCCCTTTGGCCTGAGTTCCTGTAACAGTACATGAACCTCCCTCCTGCTTTCCCTGGCATAACAGAATGCGTGGCATTTCTTGGGATGGGGAGGGAAAGTGTCAGATAGATGGCTATTGTTTTGGAGGATCTCTTCAGCACAAACCTGAGTCACAAGCCCTCCACCTCCCAAGTACCCTGGAAAGCCATATTCAGTTGGTATGTGTAAGAACACTGAAGGAGCTAATTATTAAAATCCTCCAGTCCATTTGAGATAAGGTTCTGTTTTATCCTGTGGACTCAGCTGGAATGACTTTATATTTGACATGTATATCCTTTAAGAAAAATTTTCAAGTCTGTGTATTTTGACCATCTTGCTGGTCATGTGATCCTAAATCCTTCCAATAATTAGTCTCACTCAACTTGATTTCCTTTGCTTCTATACCATGTTCCTTCTTGACCTCAAAGATTTAATGTTAATGTCTTATTGACTACTGCCACACTACTACTACTTCTACTACTAATAATAACAACAATAAGAACAACTGGAATTTAAATATTGCTTTAAGGTTTACAAAATGTTTAACATATGTCTTCTTATTTGATCCTCACAACAATCCTGTGAAATGCTATTATTATCCCCATTTTATATATAAGGAAATTGAGGCTGTGAGGCTAAATGATTCCCAGGATCTTATTGCTGGTAAGTGTCCAATTCAAGATTGGGAACTTCTTGACTCCTAGAATTTACCTTTTGCATTTCCCAACTACCAAATCCCAGAATACCCTCAATACCCCTCTGTCCTCAATACAATTTTCCTTCTCCTGCCCTGGGACTGCTGAACATCACTGGAGAAAGTCACAAAGTAAAGTAGAATTCATCTAATACCAATTCATAAACATAATGTAAATGTGAGCTGCATTTTTAAATTTATGATTCCAAAAGATTCCTATACCAATACCTTATCAGAATGTAGAGGCAACCCAGATACCCAAAGGCTATCCCAGGGTAGTTCAAATGATATAGTTTCTATGAACCTGACAAGGTTTAAATAGAATGGGTCTCAGATGTTATCTAATCCAGAGCAGGACACAAACTAAATAAAATTTTCGATGAGTCACATTTTGATTCTTTAATGAACAGGACAATATTGAAGAAGGACATAAAAGCAAACTGCTCAAATTTCCTTGATGTCAACCAAGTCAAATCTCTACACAATTTCTAGATAAAGTAGTACATTTCTATTCTCTTTCTTTTTGAAAAACTGTAAAAAGTGCAAGTTACCCCAGAGACCTCGGGGCAAATATCCAGCTGCTTTGTTAGATAATCCCACTAGAAGAAAAGTATGAAAGAACAAAAGTTAAGGAATCTTCAAGAGGAAAGAAGTAGTAAATAGAGAATATTTAGGAACCGCAAGAAGCTATAAGATTTGTAAATACAATTGAAGAGCCAAAGGTCATAAGGGTTTGGGTTAAATGAAACCAGCATCTTTTATTATAACAACTTTTTTTCTCTACCTTGATTGTATTATGATCTACTAATTCTAAGAGTAGTAGATATTTTATTCTCCAATTTAAAAATGGTTTTCTTTTTCACTATAGCTATCTGAACTTAGATCTAGCTTTAACATGAATCTAATTTCAAAAGGGAATGTTTGATTCATTATGAATAGTCTTAAAGCAAATGGTTTCTAAAAGCCAAAATTCTGGTCTCAGAATTTGAAAGTTTGCCCTTTTGTTGCAAGTCTTACTCAAGAATGTAACTAAGCTATTAAAAATTTAACCCCTACACTGAAAGAAAATCTCTCACACACACACAAGCCACTACTACTTATTATACACAATGTGATATAACAAATTTCTAAGAACTGCATTTCAGCCTCAGTACAAGGTTGATGCCTCTAACAAATTATAAATATATTGTATTTAAAAGAGAAACTGCTAAACTATTCAGTGGGGACAAATCAAACTATTTTGATTTTTGACTATTTTTTGAATATTTCTTTTTCATTACAATTATATTACCCACTTTGCACCACTCCAAAGAACACTGCCAAGTTCTTCGTTCTGATTCTTTCACTTAGTGACACCCTCAGTTTTAATCCAAAAAGCACATATAATACTTAAATAAAAATGGTAATCATATTGTATCAGTGTTAACTGTCTTAATATCAGATAAAAATATTTTTTAATCTTTTATAACTTTCTATTTTTCTTAAACTTTCATTCAACTGGACATGGGATAAAAAGACTATCAGGATTAAAATATTCTTGAAAATTATTTTAACACAACTTTACTTCCCTTCATATACACTATAGAGACCTTTAAAATTCATCCATATAAGATTCAGTTATCTGTTGTCTAAAATTTTTCTACTCTGATTTGCCTACATAAATACCACCTAAATTTTTAAATAATCAAAGTAAAATAAAAAAGCATTATGTAGTAAATAATTTCTTTTTAGTTTTATAATTTTAAAAACATTTTTATTATTAAAAAGATCATTTTATATAAGTAACATACATATCTATGTCTTCATGTATCATTGGTGAAGAAATGATGTGAATATCAAGTATTTTTGCAAGCATCTAATTCAACAAATACACTTTTTTAAGTGCAAAAGAAAAACTTTTGCATTATTTGTTACTTCTTGTCTCTGTCCTGGGAGAATGAAAAATATATTTTTTTCAAAAATAATTTAAAACCAGGCATTAGATATGCAAATATGTGTTCAGATCAGAGATACAAAAATTATTCAAATAATTAATTATTCATCATAAAATGTCAATTAATAATTATGAACTGTAATAGGCATCTTTCTAATGTATCTATTTTTCAGACCTAAAAACTGTTTAATATATGAGTTAAATTGGCTTCCAACAAGTTTTAAAAATTCAACAAAACAAACAACAACTTGTAAACAAGCACTAATTTGAATTTTAATAACCATCCGTGAAATGTTACCGAATTTTAAGAAAAGTTCCAAAAGACAGAGTTCACTATATGGAATAATTGTCAATATATCATTCACCTACTTTAATAGAGATCATCCTGTTAGAATTGATGAAATAATAATAATAATACTAAAAGTTTTTAATTTAACTTGTTCTGTATAATGTATGTGGCTTAAGTTTCTTACTGAACTGAATTATCCACAATTTACTTTAAATAAGCATTAAGATAAAAGAAAATACATTTAGAAGTGGCAATGATTTTAAACAGATTGCAAAATGTAAAAGGTTACTGTTCTAACCAATAAACTATAATAAGTTATGCTGAGATTTTAATATAAAGGGACTGAAGTAACACATTAGAAAAGTGCTAACATTGACTAGATCTCCTTCTCCATGCAAAATATCATTTCTTACCTCCATGGGAAAGATACTGTTTTGCAGAATTTTGTTGGAGGGGGGTGGTGTCTGAGGAATAATAAATTATTCTTTACCATTGCTGTTATTACTACTGATATGCTTTTTTTTTTTTTATTAACATTGTTCACTGACTACTATGCTATGTTAATGTGTTGGTGGACTTTTATTATCTTACATGTTTGCCATGCAGTTATTTTTAGACATAGGTTGTCATTCATCTCCTGATGGTAACTTAATTACCTATTAAGTATTCTGTTTTGGAAAATGCAATAATAAATCTGAACACATGCTAGGAGGTTGTAAAAAGAGAAGAAGAAGGTGAAAACTAGAAGGGAAAAAAGAAGATAAGCAAATAGCAGACGGATTAGTGTTGAGGAAGGGTGCAGTAGGAAAAGAATGTGAAGAAAGAGACTAAAGAATGATGTCTTTCTCAAAGATGCAAAGAGAGAGAGAGAGAGAGAGAGAGAGAGAGAGAGAGAGAGAGAGAGAGAGAGAGACAGAGAGACAGAGAGAGAGACAGAGAGAGAGACAGAGAGAGAGAGACTATCAGTATCATTTTAGCTTTCAGATCCCTTGTGTTGCTCCTGGCATCTGAAAATGTTAGTGACACATACTTTCGAGTGAAGACTAAACTCTTCTCTGGCCTGCATTGCCACACAACATCAACTAAGTTATCTAGTGATTCCTACACTGTCCCCCTTCTGTCCCCTTAACTGAGATTGACAGTCGCGTGTTGTAGGCTTTTCCAGGCACGGCCTTTCTTATGTTAATCAGCCCCTAGCATCACCTCCTCACAAGCTCACACACATCCAGAGCCTAAATCTCCCGGCCTGCCCTCCCCCTGTACCCTGGGGACCGGAAATAGGGGCGGCGGGGTGATGAAGGAGTAGAGAAAAAGAGGTCAGCTGACCAGACTCAGGGTAAGGGGGGGCAAGGAGTGAAGTGGGGAGACTCTGGGGAAGTGGGGAGGGGGGTTGAATTCCCACACGTGGTGCCTTACATGTGATGCGATGCATTGGTCTAAGATCAAAATCATGGAAGGAACGAAAAGTACCCCGGGAGCGCGCATAGTGAATTAGTGACATCCATCAAGACTTGTTTTACATCAATAAATTAAAAGGATGATTTGGGTCCTGAAGTTTTCTGGCTCCTATCAAACGATGGGGAGAGGGAGGAGAGAAGGGGAGGGAGGACTGTCTCTAAAAGAGAGTCAGTTGGCCTTTAATTAAAAAAAAAAAAAAAAAAAAAAAAACACTAAGAGTTCTTAGCTCACCTTGTCCTCTGGGCAGCAGCCAGGTAATCTATGAGGATACAGAAACTGAGAAGACACGTTTGGGGTTGCCAGGGGGTGGTGATTCATTCCGTTACAGTTTTTGAAGGTGACATTTCAAAAAAGAATCTCCCGCCCCCCACTTCTGGGTCTGACTTTCGAAGGATCATAATCAGTTTTCACGCAGGGAAAAAGTTTGATGTGTGGTTCCTTGTCACCATCACCACCAGTATAGCAGACTTCGGTGACACACCCCTCACTTCCAACTGGAAAGGAAGTTGCCTCTCCTGGTCAGTCCCAACCCGAGTCGCAAATAATCCTTTGGATTAGGGTTAAATTCCTATTCAAATATAGGCTTTTAAAAATGTCTTCTTACAAAATGTATAAATATACTAAAATAACATAATGTGGTCATGTTCTAATAAAGACTGTAGCTTTGCATGCCATTAAGGAGAAGCATTTTATCTCTGTGAGGCTTTCTGTGGAGTGGGGAGGAAAAGAAGAAGGTTTTAAAAGTTGAGTAAATTGACAGAGGTGGGGAGGGTGGAGGGGGTGGGGGAAGTTGACCACAAAATCCTAACTAGTGTGGATTTGAAAACTAAAGTGTGTTCCTTTTACCACAATTGTGATGAACCCTTCCGGGGTCTGTTTTACCTAAGTAAATCCTACTGGATTATTTTTCCTCTACAAGGTCGATTGCAATATTATTTCAAATTTACATGTAGCTATGGTCTTAATCCTCTTCCTCTGTTATAATCTGGAAGTATATTATTAATGTGTAGGGCATTTGTAGAAAGATCAATTCATCCTAAGGATTTGCTTTCCTGAATGGAAAGAGGACGCCCAAGCTAGGCAGCTCTATACTTTTTTTTTTTTTTTTTTTTTTTTTCTTCTGTGTTCTGTATCTCCCGAAATCAGTTAGCTGCTTTGGTTCAAACTGTCTCTGCCTTGGGTCTTGGATCTAGGGACTCCCCATTCAAATTAATATTCCATCTAATCTGATTTCACAGCATTTGTCATTATGATATCTGTCTCTTCAAACACTGGCAGGGGCGTGCTCAAGGAGGGAGTGAAGAGGAAAGCTTTGGGGATGGGGTTAGGGGGTGGGGTGGGCGGCGAGTAGAGGATCTGAGCATCTTACACCTCGCAAGGAAATTTAACGTGATGAAAACCTTAAACTTGAAGTAAGCATGAAAGATTTTTCCCAAAGCATCTAAAGACTGGCACTACAGAAAAGTGACCAAGTGTTCTCTATACTGCTTCATGCCAACTGAACAATTACTGGGATCACAGTTATCAGATCATTAGTTGTTTTCAATGGAAATGTTTAAGGTTGTTGTGTGTGTTTTTTTTTTCAGTCAGATACAAAGTAACCTGACATAAGTACACAATAAAGTTTTATATAAAGAGAACTCGTTTTATTTGCTATATATTGTGATCCTTTGTCCTGATGTTATTATACAAGAGATGGAAATATATCCCGGAAAGACCATACCTTATTTGTGGATTTCTGTCACCTCAGTAGTTCACACAACAAGCTCAGGGAGTATCAAGGAAGAAGCAGAAAAGCAAACTCCTGGAGATGAGACTCAAATTTTTAATGTTTAAAAAAAAAAAAAAAGAAAAGAAAAGAAAACAGATGGAGAAAGAGGAAGGAAGCATAATGAGGAGTGATAATCAGTGGAGAAAGAGCTTGACGTATACCAATTTTTAAAAATATTTTACAAGTATAAAATAGAAAAAAATTCTCTGACATTTGCCTTTAATATTTAGTTTCCTTTTGTGATTATGAAGATCTTGTAATTCTGCCCTGCTACAGAAGCTATCTGAAAACCTGAAGAAAAAATTCACTTGTCTAGTAATTCTCTACTTAATAAATATACACTGAAGTGACGTTCAGCAGAGACAAGACAGTAACCAACTGTTAAATCTTTCCTACTCATATATATATAATATACACATATACACAAACATATATATATATATATTTATTCCGACTGTTGAAATTCAGGATAAGTTCAGTCTCTTTAAACTTTAGAAAATACAAATAAATGCACCTTGAAAGATGTGAATATATTGCAATACATATGCTTGCTTTTTTCTTCTTTTGTAAGAAAGGTGTTTGCATGTGAGGAATAGTTTTGAGTGAGATTACTAGTGACTATTCCTAGCATTCAAATTCTTGCTTTAGGCATATATTCAAAGTGCAGTTCAAAGCAGTTTATCTCAACATAATATAAGTAAAAGTGTAGTGCCGATCAGTGTATCATTTGTTTCAGTTTTCATCAGACTAAAAAAAAAATCAGTAATAGATTTAAATCTGTAAAAGCAGACACAGTCATCCAAACCTGTAGTCACCTCTGTATTTACCTTCAGATAGAATAATACAAGCTTGTAGAATTGGAAGTTTATTTGTGCATTGAGATTATTTAAAGTACTTTCACTGCAAGAAACGCCTGTTGGTTCTTTAAGGAAGAGAGCCTGAACTGATCGAGGCTAAGAGATTTTTTTTTTTTTCATCCAGATTAATGTCTGTGCTCAGCATCCACAAATTTGGCTGCCTTTATTTACTTCTATATTAGTTCCAATTATGTGCAGTGTAAACCAGCTTTTTGATTAACAAAACAGCAGAGCATTGGTTAAGAACACTTAAACTTCAAAAAATCCCCCTGGGAAGTGGGCTCTGAATTGGTTAATAATGTGCAGTACTTGCTAAATTGCTGACTTCCAGATGTGGAAAATATCTTTCTTGTTTAGGACCTACGTAACCTGATTGGATTACGACAGAAGCGTCACATTGGAAGCTTTTGAGTGATGATTTAATTAACCATACAGTAGAAAGCTGTATTCTCCAGGAAATCCCTTACATATTTACATAACCAATCCCTTCAGTGCAAAGGTGGAGTCCTTTTTTAAAATTTTTATTTTAATTGCAATATCAAAAAAAAAAAAAAAACAACCTTGAAAAACTTAGACCTCAAGCAGTTTAATATCATTCTCTTCTTTTCCTAGCAAGTTCCTCTTTCTCCTTCCTTCCCCCTGCTTCCTCCTCCCTCACCACACACACACACACACACACACACACACACACACACACACACACACACACACACTCTTTGTGGTGATGTGTGTGCGTCTACGCGTGTGCACACATATACCTAGATATACATATAGATGGGCTGGAGAAAAGTCCAGAGATCATCCAACCCCATTCTCTCTCTTAGTGATCCAGTTCTAAAGAATTTCGTCCAGCACACTTTTTTTGTCCAGTGGAACCCCGCACATGTTAGGACAAAAACCAGGAATCCCGATCTACATGCCCTAGGATGCAGTTCACACGCAGCATTTAGTTTCTTCATATAATTTTATTACATGGTTTTTGGCATCTGAAAAGAAAAGAAAATCTTAGAGAAAAGGGCAAAGACTTTAGTGCTGGGAGCCGTGCTGAGAAATCCACACAAGTTAATGTGCATCTGAAATCTGGCCATTAGAGATATCTTTGTAAGAAGAAGAGATCTTGATTGAAGACACAGGATCTTTGCCTTTAACTTTCGGTTCCTTTGAGTGCTCCAGTTCTGTGAATGGTGTTCACCGTTTTCCGCCTTGTATCCAGTAGGATTTAGTGAAGAGGATAATGATGCCAAAGACTTGATGGTTAGGGAGGGGGGAAGAGGGGGGGAGGAGGGGGGAGGGAGAGGGAGGGAGGGAGGGAGAAAGGGAGGGAGAAAGGGAGGGAGGGAGGAAGGGAGGGAGGTGGAATTTCATTTCTTCCACTAAAGCGTTTGCGGAGACTTCAAGGTATAATCTATCCCAGATCCTTTCCCAGAGAGAAACTTGGCGATCACGTTTTCACATGATGCTCACGTTTAGTGCTCTTCAATTATCCCTCCCCACAAAGATAGGTGGCGCGTGTTTCAGGGTCTCGCCTCTCTTCTCTACAGAAAAGAAAAAGAAAAAAATGTCATTAGAAGAGGCGTAACACGTCAGTCCGTCCCCAGGTTTGTGTTTCCTGGAGTGGCAGAAAGAGATCAGTCCTAACCTGCCCAGCAGGAATAACGGTCCTTCCGACAACTCTTTGCAAGGCTTTTTACAATTTTCTCCAGGAGCTGCTTCTCTTCCACCTTTTCTCCCCCACACTTCGCGGCTTCTTCATGCTTTTTCTTCTCACCATTTCTGGCCAAAACTACAAACAAGACTTCGCAGGTAGGTTCTTCTTTTTCTTTACCTTATTTTTTTTTTCCTTTTTGCATTGTATTTTCCCCCCTCTTTTTCTGTCGTGGTCCTTTTGGATGGTAGTTAATTCTGAAGTGAGACATGAAGTCTGAGGGCAAGAATTTCAGGTGGGCTTAGTTCTTTTAAGGAAAGCTTTTCCCTAGAGTTATCTTTCCTTTTCTCTCTTCTCCTCTTCCCTCTCCTTTCCCCTCCTCTTCTCTCCTCTCCTCTCCTCTCCTCTCTTCTTCTCCTTCTCTCTCTCTCTCTCTCTCTCTCTCTCTCTCTCTCTCTCTCTCTCTCTCTCTCTCTCTCTCTCTCTCTCTCTCTCTCTCTCTCTCTCTCTTTCTCTCTCCCCTCACTCTTTCTTCTCTTCCTTTCCTTTCCTTTTCTTTTTCTCTTCCAAATTTTCCCCAGTACCTGCTCATCCAGGTAACTAAGGTGCATTTTGCTTCCATATTGCTTCCATCTTTGCAAAACTTTTATCGAAAGTGATTCAGCTACATACAAAGTAAGTAGGTGGACATCTGCTGTCATATTGTACCTTCTAAACAAAATCAATTACACTAAGAATCTTAAACTTTGCATGTACCTGTTAATAATTGCAAAGCAGTGGTCGATTCAGACAGCAAATTCAGGAAAAGCCTCTCTCCCAGATGTAGTTTCCCATCCTCTCCCATAGAAAAGGGATGTTTTCTAAGCAAAAAGTTTGCTGTTTTGTCTGCCTAGTGAGTTTCATTTCTTTATTTCATTCTTTGTGTGGATGTGTGTGAAGTAACACCCCCAGCTTCTGTGATCATAAATAAAGAAGTGAAAGTAATGACTGGAACTTAGAGTCCTTTACCAAGGGAGATGGGGAGGGGGGGTGTCACTCCAGCTGCAAAGAAAACTGCTGTCAGGACTTTTAATTTAGGATTTTAAAATAGGAGCAAATTTAAATGCTAACTAGTCATAGAAAAAAATAGAATTGTGTTTAAATGACCTCACTGATCAGTAGTCTGACATTAAGAATCCCTATCAGAGCAAAGCTCCAGCTTCTATGAATTTGTTTACACACATGCACATGCACACACACACACACACACACACACACACACACATCTACTTTTGGATTTTATGTGTTCCCTCTGTAAGAATGATGTAGAGATTACTAACTTCAGAGTTACAACTAATTGGCAATGATAAAATTTAATTTTCATTTCTCCCTCATACACATTCTTACAAAACTGTTTAGCTTGTTAAACATGTATTTCTATGCAATGGACTTGTCAGGAAGGAAGACAGGCAGGCCAGCTTTAGGATCTCAAACATTTAACCTAAGAGTTTCTGTAATTCATGTTCTTTTTCACAATTAAAGAATAAGACCTCAGAAATGGGATGGGGGGAGGCAAAGAGCTTGATTGCAAAAGTCTTATTGAAAGTCTATGTTGAAGTTTAGATGCTTTCTGTGTACTTCACACCCCCCTCACCATTATCACCACCACCACTACCCCCCTTTATACCTCCACCCTTCTGGGCAAATGTGTGGAAACTGATACTTGCTTTCCAGGTTTTCTGCAAAGCTTCTAGTATAGAAGTAGACAATAGGTGCTGGGGCTAGGACAGATTTTGTCCGGCAGAGAAAGGGTTAATTGCCCGTGTTTTACAGTTTGCATCTGTTACATCTTTTATAGCCCCCTGTTTAAACTAATCCTCAAGTCAAAGCATCTTCTCCAAGCTGGACTTCTTTTCGGGATCCCTAGTATCCTCCAGATCAAGAGTTCCCTCTCTCCAAGTTCTGACAGATTCTGCTTAAAAATGCAGTCTCTCCCTCGATATATAGATATCTTTATATATTTTAGGCACAAAAGTTTACAAGCCAGAAAGGATATGACCATTTAGAAAGCTTGAAAGTATTACAGTAGTAGTTTTGATTTCTGTTTCCTTTCTTGAAAAATTATACTGTAGCTGTTTAACTGGACCAATATGGAATAATGAAGAGAGGGAATATGGGGAGGGGGAATTGAATAAAAATAGTCACATTGGGGAGGGAGGATCGTACCGGGCAAAAGGCTTATAATTACTCTTATGTTAGGAGAGAAGAGAGGGGGAATCCCACCTGGGGGACAGCGTCTTGTTTAAACTCCAAGAGGGTGATGGAGTGTAGGGGGTGGCGGGCGGGAGGGGGGGGGGAGACTAGGCTTAACGTAATTACTGTTATCAATTTGCCTAAGTGTGCTGCGTGTGTGTGTGTGTTTTCCTTTGAAAAAAAAAAATCTCCTGAAAACAAGTTACAATGTTGGTCTAAAGTACTTTTCGGAGGAAATGGTCCGCCTAGCATTGAGTCAAACAGCCTACTGTAAAACCCTGTGCATTCCCTCATACGGTCATGAGTTATGACTCATTTTGAAGATGTAATTCTTGTCTCTGATCTCCTTTGCTGGTGCAATACACAAAACATTAACAAACACAAAGCTACTCGGCCAGGGGAAGAAGTTTAGTTTTGTTTTCAACCCCGGCGAGTCCTTTTGGGTGCGTGGATGGGTTCTTTTCGGGTGAATATTTGGGCTCCCTTTGGCGCCCTGCATTTAAATGGGATATACCAATGCCCACATTGTTGCTGTGTTTGGTTGTTAGATAGAGTCTGCGTGCTGCTGAATCAGGGAGCCGAGTCCATGCGAACTGCCTGCCATCTGATCCACTCTTATCAATGAAGCAGCAGATCATGGCGGATGGCCCCAGGTGTAAGAGGCGAAAACAAGCCAATCCAAGAAGGAAAAACGGTAAGAAAAACCCTGAATCAAACTTTTCCTTTCGACTCCACTAGAGAGGAGAGGGAGAAGGAGGAAAAATAAGCAGCGCCGCAGCCGCAGCAGCAGCAGCCGCCCCGGGGTTTGCTGGCGATCGCTTTTCTATGTGGCCGAGGAGAGATCCGCCTGTTGTATATTTCTGGAGGGGAGAGAGAGTTCAAGGAAGTCCCGGGGAAAGTGAGTGTCAAAGAAACCGGGGGTTCCTAGACCCTTCTCCTGGACTACATCTCCTCTTTGCTTCTCCCACCCCCCACCCCCCACCCCACCCTCACATCCTCTTCTTCCTCTTCTCTCACCGCTCCCCCCCACCCCCACCCCTCCCGACCTCTTTGGAGTCTCCGATCCAGTGGACAGAGTACCAAAATCTTAGGACTTTCTTCAGATTTACTGAGTATTTTTTGAAAGAAAAAATAAAGAAAGGAGAGAGAGAGAGAGAGAGAGAGAGAGAGAGAGAGAGAGAGAGAGAGAGAGAGAGGAGAGCAGAGAGAGAGAGAGAGAGGAGAGAATGAATCCGAGAGCTAGAGCCCCCGTTAGCTGAGCCTTAGGAATACAGAAAGTTTCTTGACTGGCTGAGTCCCTTTACAAGTCTCTCTCTCTCTCTCTCTCTCTCTCTCTCTCTCTCTCTCTCTCTCTCTCTCTCTCTCTCTCTCTCTCTCTCTCTCTCACACCGCCCCCCCCCCCCCCCCGCCCCGCGCAACTAACGGTCCTGGGTTTCTCTTGCCAGTGTCCCTGTCCCTCTTCAAAGCTCTGCCCAGGACCCTGCTAACTCTATCACTCTGCGTGTGTCTCTGTGTGTATGTACGTATCTCTCCTTTTTAATGTGATTGCTTTTACAACGGCAGGATATGTAAGACTCTTAGAGACCAAAGGCACTTTCCGGCCAGTTTTCATGTCAAGATCACCCTAGCTCTAACGCCTTATAGTAGGGAAAGAAATTTGGAGAGTATGGGGGAGAGGGGAATAAAAACACGCCAGTGGTTAGAGGGGGAGGAGAGAAAATAAGTGGAGGGATGGTGTGTATGTGTGTGTGTGTGTGTGTGTGTGTGTGTGTGTGTGTGTGTGAGAGAGAGAGAGAGAGAGAGAGAGAGAGAGAGAGAGAGAGAGAGAGAGAGAGAGAGAGAGAGAGAGAGAGAGAGAGAGAGAGAAAGTGAAGAAAAAAGGAAGGAAAGGAAAGGGGGTGACATTTCAATAGGTCCTTTTTTTTTCTTAAAGACTGGCCATTGCCCGAAACAAATCGTGGGAATGAAAAGGAAAAGTGATTGGCATTAAGGGTTGAGGGGGATTGGGGGAAGGGAGATGCGTGAGGAAGAAGGGTGTGAGACCATGACAGGAGAATGGTGGAGGAGAATACTTACTTTTTCAAAAATATGAAATGAAACTTCTCCAATGTAATCATAATAATACAGATAAAACAATTTGTCTAGTCGCCCATGATTGCCCTCGTCCCCTGGTCTCTGCAGTCTACAGAGAGACTGAGCTCAATGGGACGTGGTGTTCTGGACTGAGCTCACAATTTGGCTGTTTCTCCTTTGGTGTGGGGTTCTGTCCCTCCCTAGTTTCTCCACTGCTTCCGTAGTCGAAAGCCCCCCCACCCCACCCCCCTCCAAAGCCCTGAATGGACTTCCCGGCCCCACTTTCAGCAACTTTCCTCTAGAGATCTGGAGAAATGAAGACAATTGTATGAACCTCAATCCCTTTCCTTAAAGCTGAGCTACAGAATTTAAGTAGAGACTGGGGTGTGGGATGTGGGGTGTGGAGGGAGAATAACACAAAGAGAAGAGAATTTTTGATTGGAGACAAATGATCCTGTCTTTCTCTCTCTAGGTTTTGTGCGTGCGTGTGTGTCTTTTTCTTGTTGTGGCGGAGGTGTCGAGCCATATGGGGGAGTGATAGAGGAATTTTAGTCAGAAACTGTTCGTTATGTTACATTGGCTTTTCCCTTTGTGCTGTCTTTGATCTATTTGCTTGGCTTTAATATTACCCCCCCCAAAAAAAATCAAAACAAAACCAAACACAAGTAAAATAATATATTCAGAGGAGATTTCCCAGGATCTGTTCCGACTACCTCTTTTAAGTCTTGTTGGGTTCCCCCCATTTTTCCTTACTCTTGTGTCTGTCATTATTTTAGGTGGTCTTCACACTGGAGACTTCCCCTTTCCTCATCTCTGGGCAATTTAGTAGACACTAAAATTACACGTAATGTTCCCCTCTCCTGTCTTGTGTTTTTTCTGTTCTTTTTATTAAATGTTGGTTATTGATTTTCTAAAATCAATGTCTGTTGTGGGGCTTTTTTTTCCCACCCTTACAAGTATCTAAAGCACGTTGCTGATCAACTGGATAACAAAAGCTTTGTGTCAAGGAGTCTTTTTTTTTTTTTTCTTATGTAAAACAATCATTTTTTTTTTAGAGAAAAGAGGATGAGATTTAAAGCGAGGTTTCCAGGAGTGCTCTTTTTCAGTAAAGACTATTTTGAGTATTTGTTTCTTGTCCCTTCCTCCTATCACCCCCTTTTCTTGGTTTAGATATAGAAAACTAGTTTAGCCTTTCAATTAATGTAAAGGTATAATATAGGTCTGTGAAAAGTGTATTACCTGGTTCATGTTTTCTAAAAACAATTTAATGGAAAGGAAAGAGAGAGGGACTATATGGGGACTCTGCAGGTGGAACAGATAATGAGTATAATGTGTAGCAGTAGCTATAATAAGAAATCTTAGGGGGCAAATATGAACCTGAATGACATTTCTATTGCTACTCAAAAAAAATGTCTTGTATATTCAATAACTTGGGAAATCCAAAATGCTCTGGGGAAGAAAGTTTAATTGCAATTTCAAGTATATTCTCAAGACCTTGAAAACTTAATCTAAAGTCTGTACATTGGCTATATAGTTTTCCAACTCACTCTTTACTTAGTGTCTTTCTTCAATTAATTAATTGGAAAGATATAGTTTGTTCTTCCAGTGCTTTTCTTTGTTTTTAATAATTTGTTTCTTCCTGCCTGAGCAATGTCCTGGTTTTGAGAAGCAGGTAGAAGAGTTTTTCATTTTCTCTCTAGTCAAGCACGTATCCAATGCCTTTCCCTTTGGGAATTGCCAGGATTTATCTGAACTGAGTGGATTTTTCTTCTCTCCTGGATTCATGGAAAGGATGTCACTTCTGAGCTTGTGTCTTTGCTGATAACACTAAATATGATGATGCTTATCAAAATCATATAGAAATTCCTGGAAAGGAATAATAATAATAACAACAAGAATAGAAATAGAAGCTGAAAAAAATGGTCAAAGAGTAACCTAGGGTAGTATGGTGAGTGTGTGTGTGTGTGTGTGTGTGTGTGTGTGTGTGTGTGTGTGTGTGTGTGTTAATGAAGTCAACAATGTATAAATAGGATAAATCAACTAGGAGATAAATGTGTGCTCTTGTTTGTTCATTTGAAAGGATGCTTGGTGGGAACACGGATTGGATGACAATGCTAAATAAAATTGTTAAAAAGCAAACTAAGAGAGTTGGAAGAAAATAAGTCTACCAAGTGAGAGGAAAAGGAATCTACAATCTAAGCTTCATCATTCTCCAGAAGAACTAGGTGAATCAGGACTTAGAAGGGAATTGTTGGGAAAGAATATCAGAGTAAAGTTAATCCAAAGCAGGAAATATCCAGGTTTTTTTTTATCCAGGTTTTTTTTTTTTTTCCCCTCCACTTAAAAAGATGAAATCTATTCCCAGAAAATAAGATGTGGAAGAGAAAAGTGGGAGTAGGGGTAAGAGGAAAGGAGTCGAAATGCGAGGAGCCGGCAGACAGGAATGTGTGTCGGTTTCAGCAAAGTTCAGTCAGATGATCCTCAGGTTCGCCCTGACTCACTTTGTAACACTTTCACTGAATCGGAGGGGGAAAAAAATCCAACCTTCCCCACTCCACCCCCATTTTTAATTCCTCTGATTACACCGCACTATCTTCATACAAACATTCTTATAGGAAAATTTCACTGGAACGGAGGTGCCCAGGTCTTGCCTGCCACCAGAGCAGCAGTAGCAACTTGCAAAGTTTGCTGCTGCCTTTGCCCCCCGTTTACTGCAGCGGATTCATTGGAGATGCTCTTGCTTCCTCTCATGCTTCACGTAGAGCCTGAAACTAAGGAGAAACACAAGCATTCCTCTCCTCTCTCCTCGCTCCCCCACCAAAAAAAAGATTTACATACGTTTTTTAAGAAAGACACAAAAGTAGACAGCTATTTTTAAAAATAGGGAATAAAATTGTTACTTGGAAACCAAAAATTGTTTAAAAAAAGAAAAAAAGGAAAGGAAGGAGGGAGGGAAGGTAGGAAGGAAGGAAGGAAGGAAGGAGGAAGGAAGGAAGGAAGGAAGGAAGGAAGGAAGGAAGGAAGGAAGGAAGGAAGGAAGGAAGGAAGGAAGGAAGGAAGGAAGGAAGGAAGGAAGGAAGGAAGGAAGGAAGGAAGGAAGAAGGAAGGGAGGGAGGGAGAGAGAAAGGGAAGGAAAGAGGTAAGGAAGAAAGAGCAAAAAAAGAAAGGAAGGAAGAAAAGTTGGCTGATTTTTCTCCAAAGTTTCAGTAAAAAACTGTCTTAGATTTCTTTAGCATCTTATTTTCAATGGTAAAGAAAAGAATAAAGTTCAGTGCGTTTGCTCCGAAAGGGAATAGAAAGCAAACGGGCGTAATATTGCTTATTAAGACTCACCCCACCTACCCATTCTGATCTACCAAACGGAGTACCAAATAGTAACAGTGTGGGAGAGAGTGGGGAGATATAAGAAAGAAGGGAGGGGGTGGAAGAAAACCTTGACTTCTTTCAAAGATGCTTAAATGAAAGGAAAAAGATGAGATGAAGGGTTTTCTTGCATGTTAAGGTGAAGTTTGGATGTATTTGAAAAAATTACAGAACAAGGCAGGAAAGTTGTTTGTTTTTGTTTTTGTTTTTTGTTTTTTTTTCCTTTTTAAAAAATTTCAGGTAGTCCAGGCATAGCCGTCAGTTGAGACCTCACCCATCTTTGCCAATGTGAAAATCCCTTGCAAGTAGATTACTTTTAAAGTTGATTAGCTTATAAAGAAAATGCTTTTACTGACTCCTAAAGCAATGAGACGATACTTGGTATTAAAATACCAATTCTTAGTGAACTCCAAAGATATTCGTCTTCATCTTTTTTCTGTATGTAAATTCTTCTGGAAGTTTTGATGTGGGTACTCACAAGGTTGGGACTTTGCATCCAGACTCATTTCTTAATCTTTCACCAATTTGGGGAAACTGAATTTGGATGGCATACCCTTTTGCAGCAGTGTGCTGCATAGCCACTAGCCTGGTGACAATTGATCCTAATGATCTATCTCTTGAGAGTAAAGTTAGAGCTGTGAATTTTAAACTTTAATTTTTCCTTGTTACTTAAGAAAAAGGAATTGAAATGACAAAGTCTTTCTTTAAAAAAAATAAAACAAGGTTAAAGTTCCTTGCTGAAGAAATACTTATACATAAAAAACTGCTAAAGTTTAAAAGCATCAAGAGATTTAAAGGAACCTAATGCTATATTGAGAATATTTCCTATTTTTAAAATGTGTCTCTCCTGAAGGTAGAAAAAGAGTGTGTTGGTTGTTTTATAGCAATGCCGCATTCAACCCAAGAAATAGGAAATTCTTTCCCTCACAACAGTTTTTGGCATCTGCATTATTCCAATGCTTTTAAGGTGCATTTTCCTCTGTGTGAAAGAGAACTCTTTGTCCTTTTTTCTCCCAACACCATGGCTTCCCAAGGTAGACACTATTTTGTGCCTGTCACATAGAAAGGGAGTGCAGGTTTGCAGTGCTCACAGACAATTGATTGTCTGCCCTAATGTGTTTCATTTACATGTTTATAACGTCAATAGTGCTGGGGTGTCCACTGTACCATTCATTCCAGCATTCCCACAAGGGTGCAATTGTCTGAATGGCCAAGGTCAGACACCTTTTTGATTGCTCTTTAGTGGTCTTTTTCGAGTAAAGAGAAAAAAGATAGAAATCTGTGATGCAGAAACACTAGTTGAAAATATAAAGAATTAAATGTTACCATTAAAGTAGATGTTAAAATGGATGAAAATCTGCTTATTAACAAAGATTTGAGAATTTAAAAAAAAAAATAAAATCAGCAAGGATTAAACTCCATCAAGATATTCCCTTGTTCCTCGAAGTCTCTCTTTTTAAAAAAGTACTTTAAGACAAAATGTGACTTTTGGTTTTTAAATCTTTAAGATCTAGGCATGTCCTATTTATTTTTATATTGCTCAAATTTATAAATCACATATATGTATATATTTATATAATTCTGTTTATGCCAACACTATCAGCTTGCCTCTTGAAAATCTATTGAAAGAATATTTAGATTGTAGAAAGTGTAAACTTTTTAAAAGTAAGATCCAAGTATTTCTTCAATAAACATTTTAAATGAAAATGATGCTAATCACAACTTTCTGAAAGCACTTAACTTAAATCACTGTTTTAAAATATTTTTATCTTGGGTGACAGTCATATTATTTTGTTAGTGGTCAAAGAGTGGGAAAGGAGTTACAAAGTAAATAAAACATTGCTTTTTTGAGGTGTGCTGAATTTTTTTTAATACTTTATGCATACATTATGTATCCCTTGAGAGAGGTGAAAGGCAATTGTGCCCATATATATGTATCTATCCTTTTACAAAGGAAATTTTATCTTCAACAATGCTAGGGTGGCCCATAGTTCATTCCCTTAATTATGCATACATGGGATAGAAATAGACACACCTGTAAAAAAAAAATCTGGCGTATTTCAGATCATGGTTAAATTTATGGCTAATCTAGCTGCTAGACTTAATACAAATTGGTCTCTTTAATTGTTCTCTGTGGTTCATGAGGAAAGAATATACTAACTCTTGCAGCTTCTGATGGGAAATAAACAGGGGAAAAACTTTTATAATTTTGTAGTAAATTAAGGGGGGGAAATCTCCGGTCTGTGAAAAGATTTTTGCCTCCCAGGGTAGACATACACAGTAGATGCACCGTTAGCTGAACCCCTGACACGGCGGTCTTTTGAATGCCTTAGGTATGATTTCACTTTCGCTCACATCAATGCTGACCTGAATGCCTTTCATATCTGATCCGCTGTGTCTCTCCCAGTAAACATCCCCTGAGGGAGAACAAAGAAAGGAGCTCTTCTTCTTCTTAATCACAATTCAGCCCTTTCACCGCCGGCAGGCTACATTTGCATTCTGCCACAGAAAGCCAAGATGAAAAGAAAAAAAAGAGAGGGAGAGGGAGAGAGGGAGAGAGAGAGAGAGAGAGAGAGAGAGAGAGAGGAGAGAGAGAGAGAGAGAGAGAGAGAGAGAGAGAGAGAGAGAGAGAGAGAGAGAGAGAGAGAGAGGAGAGAGAGATAGAGAGAGAGAGAGAGAGGGAGAGAGAGGGAGAGAGAGGGAGAGAGAGGGGGAGAGAGAGGGGGAGAGAGAGAGAGAGAGGGAGAGAGAGAGAGAGAGAGAAGAGAGAGAGAGAGAGAGAAGAGAGGAGAGAGAGAGAGAGAGAGAGAGAGAGAGAGAGAGAGAGAGAGAGAGAGAGAGAGAGAGAAAGGGGGGGGGGCAGAGGGTGGAGGCAGAGTAAAATAACTTAGGTGTTTGTCGCTGTTTGTTGGGCTTCCCCTAGTTACAAGCCTTATATAGCTTATGCTCTACCAAGCCTTGGCTCTTCTGACAGGCATATAGTGTTACAAGATGGCATGCCTGTACTATTCATGGCCACTCGCTCTAACACTTGAGGTAAAAAGTGTCAGGGAGGGATCAAATTAAAAGTGTCAGGGAGGGATCAAATTTTACTCTGAGAAGCCTGTTCTACTTAGGGTCAGGTGTGTGGACTTTCAGCTCTTGACTGCTGCCCATTATTTTGTTTTAATTACTATTATTGTTTACCCACAGTGACCTGGAAGGTGAGGGGAGTGGGGTGTGTGGGAGGGGAAAGGAAGAGCAAGAAGACATTGAGGGAGGAGAGAGGAGGGAAACCTTGTCTCTAGATAAAGGTGGCAGCCAGAAGTGCTTCTTGGATTTAGTTCTGATGGTGGGTGTCTATATTGGGGGCTGGGAGAAAGGGACAAATATATCCAGCCGAATCAGTGCTAATTCCTAGGGAAAAACTGGAAAAGGTTTTCCTCTTGTTATTGTTGTTATTATTATTAAACTTTTCATGACAATTCATGTTTTCAAGTGGGGGAGGGGAAGGTAGTGAAGGAATCCTCTGATAAATCAAAAAGGAAGAAAAGGGGAAAACCACCAAAAAAGAATTTTTTCGGAGGGGGGGGGAAGTTGTTCTATTTTAAAAAGCTTGAAGGCTGAGAAGTGCCACAATTTTCACACCTTCATTATACTTTTTTCCCCCAATTTTTTAAGGATGTTTAACATTTGTGAGATGACAGCCTTTTGGTATCTCAAACTGGGTAGTTTAAAATTTGGGGGATTTGGTGCTATTCACTTTCTCCTGTGAGAGAAAGTTTATTCATAAAGAGTCCCTGCTTACTGGGAGCTGTTTAAACCCTTCCAGGCAGACCTGTCAGATTTTACTGTGTTATTTGCCTCCACTTGCAACATGTAAAAGTAACATGCAGTTAATGGTATTGGAATGAAACCATAGTAAGAGCAGAAATCTTACGTGACAAGTTTTCAGCTGCACTATCTTTCTACCAAACTGTCAGTTTTCTAAAACCACTTTTAAGATACCAACAGTTTTTCATCCGCAATTAGATTAAACACACTAAAAACAACTTTGGGAGAGCAATCTACTAAAATAGCAGTATGAACAATCTCAAACAGGGACAGATATTTTCCAATAGCTGTTGTGGCAGATTTCACTTATAAGCAAAACTAAACGAGATGTTACTAGTTGAACAGAAGCATGTGACACAGATTCCTGATTTTTTCCCAGAAGATTTATAGAACTTACAAAAAGAGATTATCTCTATACCTTCTACACACACACACACACACACACACACACACACACACACACACACACACACCCCAAACATCCACCCCCACCCCCATGACCCAAGCAATGAAGGATTTAGGCAGATTTACTTCAGTAAACACCTTTGGACACTTGGGGGAAAGTAGGAGTCTGTTTGCAAAAGGAGGCTTTTGTTAAGTAAGGTGCTGGGATAATTCTTTACCAGGCAGCTGTGATATTAACCTACCCTGTAATGCTGGAAAACTGTTTAACTCTTAGAGTACCTTACACTTTCACTCAGCAGATAAGATTCAGGTTCCTGAAGAGTCTTTAGATTCTACATCTAGAAATTTATTGCTAAAACAAGTCTAGTATCTTGTTGACATGAAAACTGTTAAGCAATACTTTTACTTTTAAAATGTGGTTTAGCTGGGTTGGGCTTAGGTATATCAATAGGCCTCCAAATTATATTTTATCAAATGATATTTTTTTCATTTGAGTAGTAGCACATAACCTCAAGGAGGCATTTAAAAAATCCAATGTATACTTTAGAAAAGTTATTTTTATTTCTAGTTTGTTAAATATTGGAGAATTTAGAGAAAAAATTAAGGCAGCTAGGAAGAATCTAGGATTCAATATTTCTCGTAGCTATAAAGGACTCTAAGGGATTGATACAAGGCTTGTTGAACTATAAAGAAGATGTGCTATAAACTTGATAACCTGTATGAGCCTTTTTTTTTTTTTGACAGTCACACTATCTCTGCATTCACATCTTATTAAAAGGGGGAAGTACAGCATATCTTTCAAAGCTTAGGAAGTCATATGAACTTCCACTTGCATGGTGTCAGGACTGTCCGTTACCAAACTGAGGATTTACATTGCATTAATCTAGAATTATAAGAGGAAGGAGTTAATGTTATTTTTGCTGGGGCATAAGAATAACTTTACAGGTGTTGCATTTGGTTTAAATAAGATTGCCTTATTTAGTTAGAAAAAAAAGTGTAGGTGTCACTGTGAGAGCAGCCACAAATGTGTGAGAAAGTAAAGGGTATGAGACATGACAGAATTAAAGGTGTTTGCTATGTTGTTACACCGTGTGTCAAGCTGCAAGCTCCCTTTGTCACAGCCTCCTGGTGATTTGACAGCGCAGATCCACTTCCCTTCTAGGTGATACAGCATTTTTTAACTGGAGTTATAAATATGGTGTACCCTTCCTATTGCACCCTGCCTCCCTAACCCATTGAATTCCATTAAAAAGCATCTTGCTCTAAAATATAATGAACAAACACCCTTATAGAAGGGGGTACTGCACTCAAAAGTCCGAAAGTACCGCCAGCATTACAGTAGCTGGCATTGACTGTTGTTTGGCGAGAATGACTTCTGCCAAATCATCCAATAATTAAGTTTTATGTTATTTGTATGAACGACCAAGCATGCAGTATTCCTTTGCAAATCAAAGAAAGGCTTAAAATTCATTTTTGGACACTCTCAGACCATGGTCAGGTCACAGTTTGGGGCCTGAATTAAACTGATCTCATTCATGATCTAATTGAGCTTGGCAAAACCTTAGCAGTAGCAGTAGCACACAAATATAAATCAAAGAGCAAAATTGAGTAAATCATATCCTTTGCTAGAAATCTATCTATGAATTATTCTGTGATTGCCAACACCAAAGTTAAACTTTGTACTCTCTCAGCAATAGTGCAGAGCCCTGCATTTCTCTTAGGCTCCCGATAGGAAAACAGAAGAACAGAAAGGAAGAGAAACATGATGATGAGCATCTCATCAAATAAGATTGGGGGAAAACCAAGAGAATATAAAAAAGATAATCACTAATCAGAATCATAGTCTTCGATAGTGGGTATTGCATGCTGCATTATTGCAAAACTTATAGACTTCTAAAATAGTGTCCAAAAGAATAAGAAATAAGGGTGGCTACCTAAGATGTATAGACAAAGTAAATGTTCCAAGACAGAACTCATTTAAATCTCTTTCCTTTGTACAACTGAGGATTGTATTTGTCATAATAATTCATCATTATCACAAATTTATTTATGTTACTGGTCTGAGTTTGAGTTGTGGTGATGAGATTTGAAGTAGCTATTTGAGATTAGAGCATAAAA